>NC_070597.1:5457602-5482156 GCF_027409825.1 Scomber japonicus | reverse complement strand
TGTACACTATATACTTAACTTCTGTAGTGTGCACACTTCCTGAAAATAACATGAATGCTAGCTAGAGTTAGCATTCATGTTATTTTTCGTGGTACTAAATCATTACAGGCTGCTAAATTAACCCAAGAACCCAAGGTAAATTAACTCAATATTTATACTATTCTATTTATATATAGAATTGACTTGAATCAACAACTCTGTTCTGGGTTTTTATGTAAGTTTGTAAAGCTCCTTCTTATTCATACAGTATATCTTATCTTAAGTAGCATTGGATGGAGTCTACTTTTTCTATAGATCGTCATACCTCAAACACAATATAAGCAGGTTGCTAGGTGGACGCAAAAGCAAAATTACAGGAAAAAAATGGCTTTATTTTCCAGAACAGATGAATAATGGACAATAACCATAGACTGTATAAAAGAAATGGACGTAACATCTGTGACGTCACCCATTGGTTTGTGGACTGCTGCTCGGAAGCCAATAGTTTCAAATCTTGGCAGCGCCATCTTGAAATTTTCAGGTGCATGCTGGGAAAAATAAAAACACGGATTCTACTTTATGTGGGCATGAGGCGAGGTCATGAGCGGAGTGGGGAGGTTGCTATGGTTGCGAGGGCTGGATCTCGAGGACATTGGTCAATCAACCTGTCAATCAGGACGTAGCCACGCCCTAATGCATACCCTGCTTTATCGTCTAATATAAAATCAGGGAGGCCAAAATGTCCCAAATGAACATCATACTGCATTGAAGAAGGCTTTAAACGAGCGAACACATTTTGAAACCGTTTACTGAGGTGAGAACAAGTGAGAAGTTGGTGAATTCTCCATTGACTTGTATAGAGACGGCCGCCCCCTGGTGGCCTTTTGATAGACTGCAGTTCTAAGTTACTTCCTGGTTGGCCTCATTTCAGAGGACCAGAACTCCCCGCCTGACAATAACTAGACTTAACAAAAGGATCCAACAAGATCAGAGACCATGTATGTAATGTGCGTCCTCGGTTGCCATTTCCTGTTTGAAAATCTTCTGCTACGGAGCCAAGATGGCGACTGTTGAGGGCGAGAAGTGTCCATACTTCCACACTCAACTTTTTTTTTACCATTTTGAGAGCACCATCCAGATACTCATAGTGCTGCATTTCTCCATACTTCCCAGCGTGAACTCACTTATACCCCCAAAAATATTCAGTGTAAGTACAGAAGTACGAGATTTGAGCTCATTGGTGTTGAAACTGCTCATTTATTCAGCCGGAGTCCTACTTCAGAACTTGTATTATATCATTATTGCTGAATTAAATCACCCCCCCCCCCCCCCCCGCCCCCCAAGAAAAAGCACTCCTAGGGATTTACTTTGCACATGACATCAGTACAATATGAGTCAGTTTATGTATTAGTCTCAGCTGGAAATGAAACATAACACCATTTTTCAAAGTCTTCCCCCTGAAATGGAGCCAGTGAAAGAAGACGCAGGATTTAAGACCTTTCTCAGGCTATAAAGCTAAAAAAAAATGTAACACCATGGTAAAGATAGCAGCCTATATAGTAATACAACAGTCCATTCAGTTCTTATCACTCCATTTCTTTACAGACACTCATAAATGACGAGCGAGACCGGCTCTGAATCAAACCCCCGAAAGCTCGAAGCAGTGACTTTTACAGTTCAACGCAGGTAGACTTTTTTTTTTTTTTTTTTTCATTTTTCATTAAATACAAGCTACAGTTCGCCATCTTTACTGTAATCCCTGTGTGAGATATGCCAGCTGCCACAGATCCCATGGTGTCATTAAGCTGCAGGACACACACATTGTCAAAGCACAGTCACCTGTCAGCTCAGTCACATTATGTAGCTCTGGATGTCGTATGAGCTCCGGAGGGGGGGAAACCACATTAACTAAAGTCTACAGAGATGACTTGAAGGCAAAGATCAGAGGGGAAGCGAAGCGTTAAAAAAAAAAAAAAAAAGAGGGCACGTGTTGAGACGCCCCCCACTCTTCCTCTCCTCGGTGCAGATGAATGAACATTATACACTTCATCATGACCTAAACTACAGTAGCTTTGCTTTGGGAGTCAAATGCAGAATGAGGATAGATAGTTTGAGGTGATTAAAAATGCTCATTATGAATCATCAGTATTTATTTACATGGACTGAAATGTGTATTTTACATGTTGAACCCGTATGAGCCAACCTGCAGTCCAAAGTCGAGGCATTTATTTTACTTTCTTATTTTATTTTATATAGCTTCATAATCTCCTAACTATATTTTATTGTCTTCTACTTTCATCTTGTTAGTTTCAGCCTTGTTTCAGCTCTCTGTGTTGTACTGTCTTTGCTTTGCTTTTGCACAGCAAGTAAAATGTTATTACAATAAATAGAAAGGTCTATTTTTAGTCAAAATGTATCGTAGATGGTAGCTACATCAGCCATTTCAAATCCCTTAAACTGTACATGACTAGTTGCAGTTTACCGTTTACTGTGGTGGCTTTAGGCTATTGTATTCTGGTTGGATAACACTGCTGTCATGTGACTCCATATTTGTTTTGGACACACTAGTGACCATAATTATCAACATCAAAAGTATAGGTCAAACCTTGTGTCGTGTTTCTGTAGAGCCCGACAAAAAACGTCACTCAGGGCCCCTTTCTGTTCAAAGGCCATATTTAGAGTCCTATAAAATCAGTGAATTTTGTGAATCCAGTTTTTTTTTTTACCTTTTACTCTTATTTTACTAATAAAAACAGTGTGTCAAAACAACAGTTCACCTGACACATACAGTAGAAGTCCTTGGGGAACTACTTGGCTCTGTACTGAGGGGTTAGAGTTGAGTTTTCTAAGTTTTTTCGCCAACGACGACAAAGCCGTGTCCAGCTGCTTAGCCATGATTACATTGTTTTGAGGGGGGAGGGGGGGCTCAGTGTGTGGAGGGGGCTTGTTGTACCACCCAGATTTGCTTCCCTCCAGACATAGCATTTCAGTCAAATTATGTCAAATTCTGCGATATTTCACATTAAAAATAAATTCTGTTTTAAGCGGCCAATTCCGCAATTCCGTAATCGCAGAAATCATACGGCCCTATTATTGCCTGTTTGGTAGATCTAGCCATGCATCTATGAGGACTGACTGAAAATGACTCTGCACTCCCGTCTGTGCTCTCGGTTTGTGTTTGCTCGACGAGGTTTCATCTCTGGTTACAAGAGTTACAACGCTGAGAGACTCTTCTTAGTCTGTCACTGTTTCAATTTCAATTTTATTTATTTTGAACACGTTAAAATAATAAAGAAACAAAATAAACAGGCTGTGGATTATCACAAGATAGAAATGACAGCAAAGACAGACAACAGAACAATAACCATCCAATGTTCGGAGGGGTGTTGGATGAAGTAAATAACTTTTCTACTCCTTTTTTAGACTCTAACAGTCACTTCCAAACCAAAGCTAATGCCAAGCTAGCTTTAAAAAATATAATATTTTAATCCTGGGGACCTTGGTTGCATGTCATACCCATTTCTCTCTTTGTCCCCATGCCAACCAACTGTTCAATAAAGGCAAAAAAAAGCCCAGAAGTAATTTTTAAAAAGAAAGAAATTGATCACAAGCTGAAAATAAATCATGATTTTATTTTTCTGCTATTTCACGCAGCTCTACCTGTAATGGTCAAAGCGTTAAAAAAACATAACAGCACTATAGCGATACCCACACCTCCTCTAGTTAGCCTTTTCTTCCATTTCCACTATTTTTTTTTTTTGGCTTTTAAAGAACAGCTTTTCAATTTTACATATAACCCTTCTCACTTTTCCTCCAGAGATTTGTCTTTTCCAAACAAATGGCCCGTCTCGGAGGAAAATGTGCGATAACGTGCAAATGGCACAAAAGTGAGACGGAGCAGATTGTTATATTGGAGCTGTGTGTGTGTGGCTGTTCATATGGAATTTTAATAAGTGGCACACACAATCACACACACACACACACACACACACACACACACACACACACACACACACACACACACACACACACACACACACACACACACACACACACACACACACACATTTCTTGGAACAAAATCTCTCTGTTCTAGCCCAGAAATGAATTCACTTCCCCCACATCAGCCAGAGGACAATGTTATCTCCAGCGAACCAAAACCAATTTAGACTAGAATAAATGATGTACCTGCCCCAACTGACAGACACTAAAACCTCTGATCCCTTGTTATCCGCTTCATTTCTTTCTTTTGACACCCCGATAACCGATTGAAGCTTGCGGACAATCTGTCAGTCTCAGAGATCATCATTTCTATGCAAATAAGCCGCGGCGTGGAACTGGTAGACACTACACACACACACACACACACTTTAACGAGGACTGAGATATATAACGGCCTCCCCTCTCTTTCCTCTTCCCTTTCCCTTTTCCCTCCTCACAACTGATCAATAAACAACTTGTGGAAGCGACTCATCACCGGCTCACTCACTCACTCATTCACTCTCCTCACTCCTCACCCCTCGGGCAAACTGCTGAGGCAAGGACGAGAGGAACTGTTGAGATGTGATGGCCTTCCCTCCCTCCCCTTCCTCACACACAAGTGGGGCCACTGGCAGCGACTCCATCTCCTTTCATTGATCTGCTCGAGCCTGGATCTAAGAAATATGACTGAAAGCTGATTCCCTAATGGGAGCGAAAATGCAAGCAGTAGGGCCGCGGACCTGTCGGCGTGATGTATGCTAGCCAGATGGACAGGCCACTCGTCTTCTCATTGTCAGCTAATCGCCTCTCCGCCATGCTTCATGTCTCCGTCAGGCCATGGCTAATAGCCGGCGGACCGTGTCTTCCACTCTCACACCCTCAACCCTACTCTGCTTCAAATCAATGTCATGCATACATACACACATGCACTCTACACTCTCTACTCTCTATCTCACTCCTTCCTCTTTCCCATAAGGGACGTACTGTAGTGAGTGCTGTGGTGGAGCTGTGAAGCAGTTACGTATATATATTTATAATTTAATTTATGGCTCCATGATTTATATTCAGGCACACACTTTCCCAAAAAAAAAAAAAAAAAAAAAAACCCGATGGATTATCTGCCTTTGAGAATTTATTGACTTTAATAGTGAAGGCAATATTCAACAGTTGAAGCAATTTATAAAAAGTAATCAAGGAGGGAAAACGCTGCTGTCTGCTGATGATATCTCACTACAATATAGAAAAGGTGGCTGATATGATCGGTCCAATCAATCATTTCAAAGAGTAATATTTTTTTTTTTCCTCTCCCCAATATACACAAATGCAACATCAGTTAATCTTGGGATCAGATTAGAGAAACTATATTAAAGTGGAGTTATTAAAGTAAACCTACATAATAAAATTGGATCTAACTAAAAGGAAATAAAGACAACTACTGTAGAAGAGAAGCTAAATAGTTCTTCTAATTTCTTTACTTTGCACCAATTATTGAAAGCTGGCATTGAACATCTGGTCGGATGAGTTCTTTACTTATTCTTTAATCAGATGCATGATTCAAATATTTTTAAAAATGCAATGTTAGAAAGTTGTTTTAGTGCTTCTACAGCTGCTTTTGTTTATACCAGGGGTGTCAAACATGCGGCCCGTGGGCCAGAACCGGCCCGCTGAGGGGTGCACTCCGGCCCACTTTCCTTCCTGTGTTCTTTTTCTTCCTTCCATCTGTCCTTCCTTCCTTCCTTCCTATTTGCCTTTCTTTGTTCCTTCCTTCCTTCCATCCATTCATCTGTCCTTCCTCCCTTTCTTCCTTCCTTCTTTCCCTCCATCTGTCCTTCCTTTCTTCCTTCTGTCCTTCCATCCATCTGTCCTTCCTTCCTTCCCTTCTTATTTTCTTCCTTTCTTCCTTCTTTCCGGCCCACATGAGGTGAAATTGGTTTGTATGTGGCCTTTGAATGAAAATGAGTTTGACACCTCTGGTTTATACAATTATTAAACATTCAAATTTGTAAGTTTGGCTTCTTTAATTTCTGTTATGTTGCTAAATGAAAAAAGAGCTTTTGTAGAAATATATCTCTCTATATATCTTAAATTCAGATACTTAAAAGAGTGTAGTAGTAGTATTAATACCACAACTCAGTTAATATCACTGAATAACATAAGAGTTTTATAAATGACTCAGAGCTTCAGAATTTCTCTGTTTTAAAGTGATTTTAGTATTTAATGCTTTAAACTATAACCTACAAGGAATTAACGTTAGCATTGGTTTGTTGTCCTTTGCTATTATCAGTAGCTAAATTAATGTTTTTGTCAATATACATTTGCACAAAAGAGAGATTTTTATCCCCCAAATAGTCAAGAGTTAGAGTTAAAGAGTTAAAGTATGAGTAAACATGTTTGTGAGCTTTCATTATTTAATGTTAAATAATCAGGAGCTAACGTTAGCTGAGTTTTTAACCTTTTCTCTAAAATGTTCTTGTTCAATATTGCAATAAAATGCAAGAAAAGTGTTAATTAGTGTCATTCAGTTCGACTTCTAGATAGATAGGAGGGCAGTTGGATCATAAAGATAGAGGACAAAGCAGATAATTGCAGTACTATTGATACTAAAACCCAAGTACTGTTACTGAATGACCAATGCTATTATCAGTAGCTGAATTATTGGGGGGGGGTGGGGGGGGGGGGTTGAGTTGAGAGTTTAACCCTCCGGTCGTCCTCTCGGGTCAAATTGACCCCGTCTCTTTTGACTGTTCCTGCTTTCCTCCGTTCCTCCCACTTTCTTCAATGTTTCCTTTGTTCTTCCCCTCCTTCCATACTTCCTTCCTTCCTTCCCCCCTCCATTCCTTCCTCCTTTCATCTCTCCCTCCCTACTCCTTTCCTTCCTTCCTCCTCCCTCCCTTCCTTCCTTCTTTCCACCCTTCCTTCGTTCCCTCTTTCCTCCCTCCCTTCCTTCCTTCCCTCTTTCCACCCTCCCTTCCTTCCTTCCCTCCTTCCTCCCTACCTTCCTTCCTTCCTTCCCTCTTTCCACCCCCCCTTCCTTCCTCCTCGCTCCCTTCCTTCTTTCCACTCCCCCTTCCTTCCTCCTCGCTCCCTTCCTTCTTTCCACCCTTCCTTCCTTCTTTCCCTCTTTCCTCCCTTCCTTCCTTCCTTCCTTCCTTCCTTCCCTCTTTCCTCCCTCCCTCCCTTCCTTCCTTCCTTCCTTCCTTCCTTCCTTCCTTGACCTGAGGACAACAGGAGGGTTAAGTGTGAGTTTGTGAGCTTTCATAACTTAATATTAAACAATCAACAGCTCTGACTAACTAACATTTTTTTCTTCAATATTACAATTAAATACTATATAGCGTTAATAAGTGTCATTCAGTTATACTCCTAGACGGATGGGGGGGGGGGGCGTTTAGATCATAAAAACAAAGGACATAGCAGATAATTAGTGGTAATGACTGGGTTTGGTGTGACGATGCATTGTAAACTGTTTTATTTGAATATTACGAGGCAGTAAAGTTACCCAGAATAATTAACATGAACATTACGGGTAAATAATCTACATTCATATCCTGTTAATCATCTAACCTCTCAGATTTACCCACCCTCCTAATTCCAGTTAGGAACAAATGACCCATGCAACAACAGGAACTAGTGGGGGGGGTTGAGGAGGAGTTGTGGGGGGGGGGGGGGGTAGTTTTGGGTGGATGTCTAGGAAATCAAGCTTGTTGGACTTACAGTAAAACACAGTTAGAATAACATGACCCTCCAGCGAACCCAGGGTCAGTCTCTCTGCATCCTCCTCCATGCTCATCTTAATTAAACATGACAGGGTGACCTTTCTTCTGATCTCCCACCACCACCCTCGCCCCCCCCCCTCTTTCTCTTTTGTGACCAGCTGAGTCCTTGTATGTTGCCGCCGATATGTCGCACATGCTTCTCTGGTTCCCAACACCATCTTCAAGCCGGTTGCAATGACCCAATCAACTGTTAATTCATCACTTTAGCGTGGCTGTGGGAGTTATTGATCTTGCAGTTGGCTGGTTTCAACTCATCCTCACTGGTTTGGAAAGTGTCACCGACAAACACAAGCAGAGGACCTTTAACTCACTTGAGACGCAACTGAAAGCTCCATATTTTACAGGAGGAGGGAAATATACTCAAGTAAATAGACTCAATAGAAATGGTGTAGATCAATAACTCTGTGCTGGGTTTTTATATAAGTATGCAAAACTTACTCACAAGCATCAGATGTTACTTTTTCTATAGATCATCATACCTCAAACACAAATAAGTGGAGAGCAGGTACCTGGATGTTGTGCTCAAAATGGTCAAAAGTTGAGTGTGGAACTATGGACACTTCTCGCACTCAACAGTCGCCGTCTGGGCTACATAGCAGAAGAGTAGGGATCACTTTTCAAACAGGAAATGGCAGCCAAGGATGTTATTACTACGGTCAACATATGTTTTACACAGGTGGGGAGTTCTGGTTATCTGAAAATGAGGCCAACGTGGAAGTAACTTAGAGCTGCATTCTACCAAAAGGCCACCAGGGGGCGACCGTCTCTGTACAAGTCAATGGAGAATTCACCAACTTCTCACTTGATTTCTAACCTCAGTAAACGTTTTCAAAATGTGTTTATGGTCTCAATCGCTAGTTTAAAGCCTTTTCTCCCAGCATGCACCTGAAATTTTCAAGATGGCGTTGCCCAGATTTGAAACTATTGGCTTCCGAGCAGCAGTCCACAAACCAACGGGTGATGTCACGGATGTTACCTCCGTTTCTGTTATACAGTCTATGGTCACTATCATTCATTACAACCTCTCTTACTCTGTCTCTGTCCTCCTCCTCTTTCTTCTCTAGCTTTTTCTTCCCCTCTTCTCATCTCTTCCCCTGACCCGTTTCTTTCACCTCCCCTCTTTCTTCCTCTGTGAAAGCCTTAAGAAATTCTTCACAGTGAGGGTTTTTTTTTCCTTTTTCTTTCGCCTGCCTGGGTTTGAGCGGAGTGCTTGGCTGATTTCCACACTCCTCCATTATCTCCTATACATCCATGTAGATAAAATCGGCCCGGAGAAAGAAACGCTTCAACACAGGCATCAAACTTTATAACTTGTGTGGCTGTTAAACCCATTATTCTTGTTTGATTGTTGTGTCAGACAGTGTTCACATAGATTTACCTCCCACTCAGTGTAGATATGAAGAGTTTGTTTGGACAATCACAAGGCCATCAATGACGCATTGTCCAACGCTGACGTTTATATACTACTATACTGTCTTTCCTGTTATGTTGGCAAACTTTATAGATCCTTTTTAACTGAATCGAGCACTAAATTGGTTTATATATCACACTGAAGTCATTTGAAGGAGGTTTGACGTCCGTGTGTGGGTAGGGTTAGAAAAACACTTTGGTTTGACGGTTAATCAATTAAATGTTGTGGGCATTTTTCTGTATTAAACCAAGACTATGAACCTTTAAAAAAGTGCTGATAGCGTCTAAAAACATACCCATAAAAACTTGCAGCATCAGATATTTAGGTGGGTGTCGCTCACATATTCGGTCGCCTTGATCTTCCCCAAAGGATCATTTTTATGATTTATTATTTCACAATAATGAAAAAAGGGGGCAAAAAACACATGTAAAATCATAGACTGTATAGAAGAAATGGACGTAACATCTGTGACGTCACCCATTGGTTTGTGGACTGCTGCTCGGAAGCCAATAGTTTCGAATCTAGGCAGCGCCATCTTGAAAATTTCAGGTGCATGCTGGGAAAAATAAAAACACGGATTCTACTTATATGGGCATGAGGCGGGGTCATGGGCGGAGCGGGGAGGTTGCTATGGTTGCGAGGGCTGGATCTCGAGGACATTGGTCAATCAACCTGTCAATCAGGACGTAGCCACGCCCTAATGCATACCCTGCTTTATCGTCACATATAAAATCAGGGAGGCCAAAATGTCCCAAATGAACATCATACTGCATTGAAGAAGGCTTTAAACTAGCGATTGAGACCATAAACACATTTTGAAAACGTTTACTGAGGTTAGAAATCAAGTGAGAAGTTGGTGAATTCTCCATTGACTTGTATAGAGACGGTCGCCCCCTGGTGGCCTTTTGATAGAATGCAGCTCTAAGTTACTTCCGCGTTGGCTTCATTTCAGAGGACCAGAACTTCCTTAAAGATATGCAACCTTTGCTGTCATGGCAACAGTGAACACCACCATTAATTGACACGAGGAAGATTAAGTTGATTGGAGTTTCTAAATGTCGGTTTCATCATATTTAAATGTCCTTTTTTGGGCCATGTGTTGCTTTTATATTTTTTCTTGATGCATTTAATGTTTTATGTGAAGCAATTTGAATTGCCTTGTTGAAATGTGCTATACAAATAAATGCGCCTTTCATAGACTGGTTTAAAATCACTGCTGTCACTGCATGGTGGTGCAAAATGCATTCTGGGATACTTGTATACTTAAATGTGTCTGCTGGTGACGGCACACTTCATTTTGTCGGTAGTATGCAGTGCATACTGATTTAAGTATGTAGGAGGCAGTAGGTTAGTGTGTGATATCGAACACAGATGAAGAAAAAGAGGAGAGGAAGAGGAGTGTGATGATGCATGAAGTCAGAATAAAAAGGGTGGCAGGTCAAGGGGAGAGATCGAGGAAGTGCTGTGTCCAGTGTCCTGAGATCCGTCTGCAGTTTACATTATTCATCGCTGCAGCAGATTCACCCAGAGTGACTTACATGGCTCATCATTTACATGCTATCACCTATGAATTATTAAAATGAGTTGTGTGGGTCTGATGATCCATAAAGTATGGGGGGGGGGGGGGGGCTCCCTGTAGGGAAAACACAGACGAAGAGGTCAGTCCCTAGAAGCAACGGCTCGACCCTGAATAAACATACTTTACTGCTGCATGGAAGTGAAATGTAAAAGCTTGAAGATAAAAAAAAAAAAAATGTTTCGTATTCATTCATTCGTGTCATTTTTCATAAAATTCAAAACCTGTCTCAAGGAGAAAATGTAAAGTAGTGAAGCATGTAGCATGAGAAGCAGTGAAATGTCCACAGCACCTATGTGTGCATATTAAGAGGAATGTATAAGAATATAGGAACGGGTCAATAGATGGATTTTCATTATTGATTTATCTGCAGGAACCTAATTAATCAATAGTTAAGATTGTAAAAATATGAATATATAAAAATAGGAGACCAAGGTGATGTCTTCAGATGTCTTGTTTTGTCCGACCAATAGTCCAAAACCCAAAAATATTCAGTGTACAAATGACTGAAACACAGAAAAGCAATAAATAATAACACTTGATGAATTTAAACTAGAGAATATTTGGCAATTTTGCTTAAAACATTACTCAAACATTTAATCAATTATCAAAATAGTTCCAGTTTAATTTTCTGTTGATCTAATTGATTAATCATACTGATACAACCATGTCTAGTTTAAAGTATCAATTGCTTTTAGGGCTACAATTAACAACTGGTTTAATAACTGTCAGTTAGTCTGTTGATTATTTTCCTCAGTCATTTGCTCAATAAAATACCAGAAAGGGGTGTAAAAATCAATAAATCATTAAATCAATAGTATTACTCAGACCTCAACATCTGTACATGACACAACTATGAATGAAACAACAGTGAGATGTTCCTTTAAGCATCTTTTATAACTTTTTAAAGAGGAACAGTTTTGTATCATGATAACAGCCATTCCATAATTCGGTACCCTTAAACAGCCTCCACATCACATTTCTGGCGTATTTGAGGCCGACTGATGATAAAGAACTTGGCTGGTGATACATCAGGTGACCCTTCAGATTCTGTGACCTGCAGTTTAGGTAAGGTTGGTTAGGTTAGGTTGATTTGGTCCCATTGACTCCCATTATAACCACATATTTTTTATATACTGTAATCCTGACATATTATAATGCTTCTCCCATTCATTATATACTGTATGGCCATTATAGCATTGATAAAACAACAAATCTAATGGTGGCCTAAGACTTTTGCATTGTACTGTATATCACCTATTAGTGTAATAGTTAGTATGCATACTAAAAATGTATCTTTGAATTCTGCTGTCAATGTACTCTCAAGAGAAATGGTCTTTTTGGCAATTATTTAACAGCTGGCTTGAATCTCTTGTTCTACTGTTGCACCAACTGCATGTACTATCTGCACAGTGGTGGAAAAAAAATGGATTTAGTTGTAAATAATTTGATTTTGTTGGCCAAACATTTTATATTGTAGCACTTGAAGATTCAATGAACTGAATGTGTCAGTGGAATATCTTCACTATTGTAAGATTAAAAAGCTTTAAAACTTCCGTCTCTTGACAAGGACTCACTTCATTATTTATACTGAACATCATTTTTATTTCATTTTCTCCTTTCTTGCTGTCACAATATGAATATGTTATGAATGTGTTATGGATTTTTTTTTTTATTCCAGCAGTGCCCTATATATTTGCAGTTTGTGCATCACTTCACAATTTAAAAAAAAAAGGAAAACAGTTGATAAGAAATAATAGTTAAAAAAAAAAAAGTAAAATATTTATTGTGAATTGCAGTGAAGCAGAAACAAAAACAAACCTTGTGGAGTTTAATTTGCAGTGCTAATCCAAAATCCATGTTTGGTTAGATGTGGGTGCATGTTGGTACAAAAAGGACATTGATTTGTTGTTGGCCACCGTGTTTCGAAGCCTTGAGTTTGTCACCATCTTGGATTTTTGGAGCCAGAAGAGGGGAGAATTTACCATATTTGGATGAGAGGGTGAAGGTAGCTATGGTGTTGGTAGCTATGGTAACGCTTAAGACCATTAAAAAAAAAAGTGTACTCACCGGAAAAATGTAGCATTAGACTCCTTAAAGTGTATTTTAGCACATCAAACACTAAACAAGACTTATTTAGGGTGACCAAGATGTCACAATTAACTTTCATGAACTTAAAACGTACTAAAATTGGGGTTACGCCATGTTTAGGTTGACCAACCAATGTTGTCGCCATGGTAGCAACTTGTCAATCACAACGTATCGTCAAATTTAAATTAATTAATTACAGTCATTTTCTTCATAGACTTACATTCTCCCCCTGCTGGCCATTGAAGAGAATGCAGGTGAGATGTAGAGTCATTTTCGTCATAGACCAGAGGAGTCAAACTCATTTTCACAAACACAAACAGACAAACAGACCAATTTGATCTCATGTGGGCCGGATCATTAAAAAGATGGAAGGAAGGAAGGAAGGAAATAAGAAGGGAAGGAAGGGAAGACAGGCAAAAGGAAGGAAGGAAGAAAGGTAGGAAGGACAGAAAGAAGAAAGGGAGGAAGGACAGAAGGAAGAAAGGGAGGAAGGACAGATGGAAGGAAGGAAGGAAGGGAGGAAGGACAGAAGAAAGAAAGGGAGGAAGGACAGATGGAAGGGAGGAAGGACAGATGGAAGGAAGAAAGGGAGGAAGGACGGAAGGAAGGAAGGGAGGAAGGACAGATGGAAGGAAGGAAGGGAGGAAGGACAGATGGAAGGAAGGAAGGGAGGAAGGACAGATGGAAGGAAGGAAGGGAGGAAGGACAGATGGAAGGAAGGAAGAAAGGGAGGAAGGACAGATAGAAGGAAGGAAAGACAAGAAGGAAAGTGGAAGATGGAAGGAAAAGAAGGAAGAAAGGAAGGAAATAAGAAGGGAAGGAAGGGAAGACAGGCAAAAGGAAGAAAGGCAGGAAGGACAGATGGAAGGGAGGAAGGACAGAAGAAAGAAAGGGAGGAAGGACAGAAGAAAGAAAGGGAGGAAGGACAGAAGGAAGGACAGATGGAAGAAAGAAGGGAGGAAGGACTGATGGAAGGAAAGAAGGGAGGAAGGACAGATGAAAGGAAGAAAGGGAGGAAGGACAGATGGAAGGAAGAAAGGCAGGAAGGACAGATGGAAGGAAGAAAGGGAGGAAGGACAGATGGAAGGAAGGACAGATGGAAGGACAGATGGAAGGAAGAAAGGGAGGAAGGACAGATGGAAGGAAGGAAGGGAGGAAGGACAGAAGAAAGAAAGGGAGGAAGGACAGATGGAAGGAAGGACAGATGGAAGGAAAGAAGGAAGGAAGAAAGGGAGGAAGGACAGATAGAAGGAAGGAAGGAAGGAAGGAAAGACAAGAAGGAAAGTGGGCCGAAATGGACCCCTCAGCGGGCCGGTTCTGGCCCACGGGCCGCATGTTTGACACCCCTGTCATAGACTTACATGCAATCTGACATCTTTTTTGGAGCCAGTGAGGTCGCCCCCTGCTGGCCGTTGGAGATATTGCAGGTTTAAATCACTTCTGCTTTCACTTCACTTTTCAGAGCTGGAACTACCAGTTTGTTTCCAGCTGAGAGAACAATGTACTGTGAGAATGAGTAGGTAGTACGCCTCCATACTGTATACTGTTATCTTATATAGAAACGGGGACACAGCGTATTTTACAGTAGACGTGTTTTCACTGCAGATGTGTTGACTCTTCGTCACTGCAGGAAAAAAAAAAGCAGAGGCGTAACTAATACCATTAAGAGCACCTCTGCAACCCAGCATGTACAATATGCAACGCTATAGAAATCGCTCACCTTCACGGACTGCAGTCGTAATCAATGGTACTAATTACACCGTTGCTTTTCCTGTTATTTCAGATTAAATGTCCGACTCGAAAAATAAGATTTAATTAATTGGATTTTGCTCCAAATGAAGGACAGAGTTGTTTGTTACACTGTGAAAGCACGAAAACAAGGGGAGTCAAACTCATTTTCATTCAAGAGCCACATACAGCACAATCTGATCTCATGTGGGCCGGATCATTAAAAAGATGGAAGGAAGGAAGGAAGGAACGAACGAAGGGAAGGAAAAGAAGACAAGAAGGGACGAAGGAAGGAAAGAAGGATAAAAGAAAGAAGGAAAGAAAGGGATTAGGAAGGAAGGAAGGAAGGAAAAAAGAAATAAAGGGAGGAAGGACGAATGGAAGGAAAAAAGAAAAGGAAGGAAGGAAGGAAAAAAGAAAAAGGGAGGACAGATGGAAGGAAGAAAGGGAGGGAGGGAGGAAGGAAGGAAGGAAAAGAAGACAGGAAGGAAAGATGGAAGGAAGGAAGGAAAAAAGAAACAAAGGGAGGACGGACAGAAGGAAGGACAGATGGAAGGAAGGAAGAAAGGGAGGGAAGAAAGAAGGAAGACAGGAAGGCAGGACAAAAGAAGAAAGGGAGGAAGGACAGATGGAAGGAAGGAAAAGAAGACAGGAAGGAAAGATGGAAGGAAGGAAGGAAAAAAGAAACAAAGGGAGGAAGCCAGGAAGGAAGGAAGACAGGAAGGACAGTGGGCCAGATTGGATCCCTCGGCGGGCCGGTTCTGGCCCACGGGCCGCATGTTTGACACCCCTGACATACGCTTCCGAACCCTCTGGAAGGAAGGAAGGAAGGAAGGAAGAAAGAAAGGGAGGAAAGACACTTCCGAACCCTCTGGTTATTATTCCCCTGCTATACAACATCTTCAAGGTTCTGTCAGCCCACAGAGTCTCGACTGACCCGAGTGTTTGGTTTTCCCAGTAAAGAAAAAGAAAAAAGAAAAAAGAAAAGGGAAGAATAATTCTCGGAGGTTTTGTTACTAAGAGGATTATAGACCAGTTGTTCTTTATCATCGTGCCAAATAAGTTTTTTTTAAAGCTCAGAAAGTTTTTTTTTTTTTTTTTTAATGCAATAAATGTCCGAAGTTCAAAGTAGAGCGATCCCATCTAATTATTGTTCTGGAGTAACGTGCCCTCAGGCCGTAACTGTCAATGAGACTTTCATTATTCCTCCCTTCCTTCCTTTCTGTCTTCTTTTCTCTTCCTTCCTTCTTTCCTTCCACCTGTCCTTCCTTCCTTCTTTCCTGTCTTCTTTTCTCTTCCTTCCTTCTTTCCTTCCACCTGTCCTTCCTTCCTTCTTTCCTGTCTTCTTTTCTCTTCCTTCCTTCTTTCCTTCCACCTGTCCTTCCTTCCTTCTTTCCTTCTTTCTTTCCTGTCTTCTTTTCTCTTCCTTCCTTCTTTCCTTCCACCTGTCTGTCCTTCCTTCCTGCCTTCCTTCCTTCCTTCCTTCCTTCCTTTCTGTCTTTTTTTTTCTTTCTTCCTTCCTTCCTTCCTTCTTTCCTTCCACCTGTCCTTCCTTCCTTCTTACCTGTCTTCTTTTTCTTCCTTCTTTCCTTCCACCTGTCTGTCCTTCGTTCCTTCCGTCTGTCTGTCCGTCCTTCACTGTCTGTCTGTCCTTCCTCCCTTTCTTCCTTCTGTCCTTCCTTCCTTCCTTCCATCTGTCCTTCCTTCCTTTCTTTTTTCCTCCCTACCTTCCTTTTTTCCTTCCCTCTGTCTGTCCGTCCTTCACTGTCTGTCTTTCCTTCCTTCCGTCCTTCCGTCTGTCTGCCCGTCTACCTTTCTTCCCTCCTTCCTTTTGCCTGTCTTTCTTTCCTTCCTTCCTTCCACCCTTCTTTCCTTCCTTCCTTCCTTCCACCTGTCCTTCCTTCCTTCTTTCCTGTCTTCTTTTTCTTCCTTCTTTCCTTCCACCTGTCTGTCCGTCCTTCCGTCCTTCCTTCCTTCCTTCCTTCCCTCCTTCCTTCCTTCCTTCTTTCCCTCCATCTCTTTAATGATCCGGCCCACATGAGATCAGATTGCTCTGTATGTGGCCCTTGAATGAAAATGAGTTTGACTCCTCTGATCTACAACAATGCTTTGAACTGTTGTAACTGGATAAAGCAAATAAATGGCATCAACTTTCCATGCTGATAATATTTGCTCCAATTTATAGCAAATTATTACGAATAATTTCAGTTAAATGGTTTACATTAAAGATCACAATCTCGCCTACAGTTGTAGAGAATATATCTACCCGCCCTTCATTAGCTCCACACGCTGTGCTTCAGTGCAGCAGTGATGAGATATGGGTGCGAGCTCGAAGCGTGTGAGTGTAGCTGCAGCAAAAACCTTTCAAGCATAAAAAGATCCAGTGCAGTGTGGTGATCAAAGGCACACACAGACACTTCTATATCATAAAAATGCTAATCATTAATTACAGTTAATCACAGCGCACTGAGTCACTGACTGAGTTTAAATCATCTCTTTTATCTCTGCGTTCCCCTTTGAACTTGAAAGATATCCATATTTATGCAGGTGCCTGTTGACGTGCTTGAATACTATTAGCTGGAGAATTTTAGCAGTGATGTAATCTGAATAAAGGATGAAATCAATATAATCAATAATACTCCAGTGTGTGCTATCCAGAGGTGTTTTGTTAGTTTCAAGGGAGGCTTTATTCTGGGTTGTTTGGATCCTGCGAGGGGCGGAGAGAGAGAGAGAGGAGAGAGGGGTCAACCTGTATCACTTAAGGAGATTAAAAAGAAACTAAGGTCAGGTGGATACAAGCATGTGAGTCACGGAGACATGATGTAACGCCCGCGTGTCAATATGTGGTGCTAGCACCTCACCTCGAAACATGCCTTCGTGCCTGAGGAGAGGCTTTCAGTGTGAACGATTTTGCACAGGGCTCAAAGTGGAAGGTGAATAATGTGATTGTGATAACTCGGGAGGGAAATGACCGCATCGATAAGTGGTGGAACGATTTTGAGAGGGATGCTCGACAGCAATACTCCAGTCCAATCTGGAGACTTTTATTTTTTTGTTATCTTGGACTTGCAGCAGGAAAACTGAAACCATGAATCCAAATCAACTCAAGTGCCACATGGTATTAGATCTATATTAGATTTAAAAAGACACAACTGTATGTAATAGGTGAAGACTTAAAGTCTGTGTAAAGTAAGAATAAATATGTGTTCTGAGTTTGACATACCACAGAAAAGTGTGTTGTTAACCACCCTGCCAAATTTGAATGATTTTAAAAAATCGCCAAATATATGAAATTAGGCTTCAAAGTTGTGTAAAAATCAGCCTCTTTCTCTGCTCCCAAACGCTGTGGGCGTGGCCACTGAGTCCGCTGAAGCCCCGCCCCCTACCAAGTGTCACCTGTCAATCAAAATCACCACCTCTACCAGAAACATGGACGCTACGTCTGAGAGCTTTCTGCTGCTAACTCAGCTAGCTTTAACTAGTTCAAAGTTCAGTTCACAAATTTTAAAATGAACTAGTTTGGTTCATAGCTCATAATTCAAAATTATGAGCTATGAAAAAAACAATATGTTGCTGCATGCTATTATTTTTCAAAATTATTGCCACAGCCCATGTAGAACCACAGACAGCAATTATTTTATCAGTTTTAACACTGAAACTATGTGTCAGATTTCAAAATTGTTTTCTGTAATGATATGAAGATGCCGTATAATGATGATGCATGCAGTGGTGTGACTCTGACTGCTGTTATAATAATATGGTACAAATATAGCAACATTATCATTATTATCATTACAAAGATACAATAAAATATGATATGATATTTAAAGTAAAATCACTCTCATGAAACAGGCTCCAGTCACTGTTATACCATCATGAATCGAATTGAATAAACTTCATCGAGCTGTAGCAGGAAAATTGCCCTGAGTCTCTCCAGAGGGAAACATCTAAAGTCAAACATGTCCACTAGATAGAAACATCATATTAACAGAACAAAGACCCTTTCTGATGGGTTTTAACACCAGACAGACAGGAAGCTAAACTCCTCTTCAAAAAAACAACAACATGAGTCAACATGTAACTGTCGACCTCCGAATCTTTACTGACAACCCGACGAGCGAGAGAAAAAAGAAGTGAAACTGAAAGAGTAAAAGAGAATATACAAGATAAATATTACAAATAATACATCTGTGTAGGTTTATGTTCCTTTTGGTGAAGTATTAAACTGACAGATTGAAGTAAAATCACAGTTTGTAGATTTTAACAGGAAATCTGCTCACTTGGACTCACACACACACACACATACACACACACACACACACACACACACACACATACACACACACACACACACACACAGACTGGAAAAACAATAGAGCTGACTTTCCTTGAAGAGGTAAAAATGTAACACAAGTATATTCACACACACACACACACACACACAAAAAAAGAGAAAATTTAAAAACACAGAAGCCCCCCATGCACATGCACACACACAAACACACACACACACAAACATAAACTGGGAAAACAATAGAACTGACTTTCCTTGAAGAGGTAAAAATGTAACACAAGTACATTCACACACACACACACACACACACACACATATACACACATATACACGCACACAAAAAGAGAAAATATAAAAAACACAGAAGCCCCACGCTCACTCACACACACACACACACACACACACACACACACAGACACACACTCTGACACACAGACACACACTCTGACACACACACACGCACACACACTCACACACACACACACACACACACACAGACTGGAAAAACAATAGAGCTGACTTTCCTTGAAGAGGTAAAAATTAACACACGTAGATTCACACACACACACACACACACACACATACACACACACACACACAAAATGCTCAGTAAGCTCTGGGTAATTAATTAAGAAATGTTGAAATGTTCAGATTTAGTCATGGCTTAATACCCGGCAGTGTGGCGGTGTGGCAGTGTGGTGCTAAATTGCAGTGAACTGAAAGCTAATTAGGCGTGTCTCTTAAGCCATGATGTGTTTTATTTATGAACGCATTTCTGGAGCCTTCTTTCCTCAAATTTATGCAGCACTGGTGACGACGGTGACCAGCCATTTTTTTTTTTTTTTTTTTTTTTTTTTACAACGCTGGATTTTTTACACCCCGAAATGCCACAGAGCAATCGTAAATCTTATTATTGAGTGGAATGAGTGTGTTAATAATGTAAAACAAGAACAGTTTATGAATATTCATGCAGCCTATGATAGATCTGGGTGAGGCTTTATGAGTTGGCTTATAGCTCCGCCTTGGGCAGACAGCTCATTCTTAAAAGCCATTCATCATTTGAAGATGTCACCACGGACCGTCTCATCTGTAAAAAAGCACTAAAGTGGTTTTTTGGGGTCTCGGGGCGGATAATTTGGGCGGCTTTGAGAGACTCTAAGGCTTCTAAGATTTACAAAGAAACACCGATAATAAGAAGTAGAGGAGAACAGGGTTAGTAAGTTTGTTTAACCCTCCTATTGTCCTCAAGTCAAGAAGGAAGGGAGGGAGGGAGGAAGGAAAGGAGGAAGGAAGAAGGAAAGGAAAGAAAGAAGGGAGGAATGAAGGAAGTAAAGAAGGACGGGAGGAAGGAAGGAAGGAAGGAAGGAAGGAAGGAAGGAAGAAAAAGGATGAAGGATGGGAGGAAGGAAGGAAAGGAGGATGGAAGGGAAGGAGGGAGGAAGGAATGGAGAGAGGAAGGAAGGAAGAAAGGAGGAAGGAAGGGAAGGAAGGAAAAGAGGAAGGAAGGAAGGATGGATGGAATGAAGGAAAGGAGGAAGAAGGGAGGAATGAAGGAAGTAAAGAAGGACGGGAGGAAGGAAGGAAGGACGGAGTAAAGAAGGGCAGACAGCTCATTCTTAAAAGCCGTTCATCATTTGAAGATGTCACCGCGGACCGTCTCATCTGTAAAAAAAGCACTAAAGTGGTTTTTTGGGGTCTCGGGACGGATAATTTGGGCGGCTTCGAGAGACTCTTCTAAGGCTTTGTCTCAGTTTCAAACGGTTTTCATTTGTTTTGTTTTGCTTTATTAAAAGGAAGGAAGGATGAAGGAAAGGAGGAAGGAAGGAAGGAAGAAAAAGGATGAAGGATGGAAGGGAGGAAGGATGGAAGGGAGGACGACAGGAAGGAAGGGAGGGAGGGAGGGAGGAGTGAAGGAAGGAAGGAAAGGAGGATGGAAGGAAGGTAGGAGGAAGGAAAGGATGGAAGGGAGGACGACAGGAAGGAAGGGAGGGAGGGAGGAATGAAGGAAGGAAGGAAGGAAAGGAGGATGGAAGGAAGGTAGGAGGAAGGAAAGGATGGAAGGGAGGACGACAGGAAAGAAGGAAGGAAGGGAGGGAGGAATGAAGGAAGGAAAGGAGGATGGAAGGAAGGTAGGAGGAAGGAAAGGATGAAGGATGGAAGGGAGGACGACAGGAAAGAAGGAAGGAAAGAAGGAAGGATAGATGGAAGGGAGGATGGAAGGAAGGATGGGAGGGAGGAAGGAAGGAAGGAAGAAAAAGGATGAAGGATGGGAGGAAGGAAGGAAAGGAGGATGGAAGGGAAGGAGGGAGGAAGGAAGGAAGAAAGGAGGAAGGAAGGGAAGGAAAAGAGGAAGGAAGGAAGGATGGATGGAAAGAAGGAAGGAAGGAAAAGAGGAAGGAAGGAAGGATGGATGGAATGAAGGAAAGGAGGAAGAAGGGAGGAATGAAGGAAGTAAAGAAGGACGGGAGGAAGGAAGGAAGGACGGAGTAAAGAAGGGCAGACAGCTCATTCTTAAAAGCCGTTCATCATTTGAAGATGTCACCACGGACCGTCTCATCTGTAAAAAAGCACTAAAGTGGTTTTTTGGGGTCTCGGGGCGGATAATTTGGGCGGCTTCGAGAGACTCTTCTAAGGCTTCTAAGATTTACAAAGAAACACCGATAATAAGAAGTAGAGGAGAACAGGGTTAGTAAGTTTGTTTAACCCTCCTATTGTCCTCAAGTCAAGAAGGAAGGGAGGGAGGGAGGAAGGAAAGGAGGAAGGAAGAAGGAAAGGAAAGAAAGAAGGGAGGAATGAAGGAAGTAAAGAAGGACGGGAGGAATGAAGGAAGTAAAGAAGGACGGGAGGAAGGAAGGAAGGAAGGAAGGAAGAAAAAGGATGAAGGATGGGAGGAAGGAAGGAAAGGAGGATGGAAGGGAAGGAGGGAGGAAGGAATGGAGAGAGGAAGGGAGGAAGGAATGGAGAGAGGAAGGAAGGAAGAAAGGAGGAAGGAAGGGAAGGAAGAAGGAAGGAAGGATGGATGGAAGGAAGGAAGGGAGGAAGAAGGGAAGGAAAGAAAAAAGGGAGGAATTAAGGACGTAAAGAAAGACGGGAGGGTGGAAGGAAGGAAGGACGGAGTAAAGAAGGGCAGACAGCTCATTCTTAAAAGCCGTTCATCATTTGAAGATGTCACCACGGACCGTCTCATCTGTAAAAAAGCACTAAAGTGGTTTTTTGGGCTCTGGAGCCACATAATTTGGGCGGCTTCGAGAGACTCTTCTAAGGCTTTGTCTCAGTTTCAAACGGTTTTCATTTGTTTGTTTTGCTTTATTAAAAGGAAGGAAGGAAGAAAAAGGATGAAGGAAAGGAGAAAGGAAGGAAGGAAGAAAAGGGATGAAGGAAGGAAAGGAGGAAGGAAGGAAGGAAGGAAGAAAAACGGTTTTGTTCTGCTTTATTAAAAAGGAGCATTCCCACAATTTACAAAGAAATAATAATAATAAGAAGTAGAGGAGAAAGGGGTTGGTAAGTTTCTTTAACCCTCCTGTTGTCCTCGAGTCAAGAAGGAAGGAAGGAAGGAAAGGAAGGATGGAAGGGAGGAAGACAGGAAAGAAGGAAGGAAGGAAGGGAGGGAGGAAGGAAGGATGGAAAGGTTTTGTTTTGCTTTATTAAAAAGGAGCATTCCCACAACGACAGGAAAGAAGGAAGGGAGGAAAGAAGGAAGGAAAGGAGGATGGAAGGAAAGAAAGGAGGAAGGAAGGAATGGAAAGGAGGATGGAAGGAAAGAAAGGAGGGAGGAAGGAAGGAGGGAGGAAGGACAGACGTAAGAAAGGGAGGAACAGTTTATAATTAATAATAATTACTCTTTACCTTTCTCCCTCCCTCCTTCCTACCTTCCTCCCTTCCTTCTCTTCTTTCCTCCCTCCCTCCCTTCCTTCCTTCCTTCTTTCTCTTCTTTCCTCCCTTCCTTCCTTCCTTCCTTCCTTGCTCATTTCCTTCCTTGACTCGGGAACAACAGGAGGGTTAACAGTTTATAATTAATAATAATTACTCTTTTCCTTCCTCCGTCCCTCCTTCCTACCTTCCTACCTTCCTTCCTTCCTTTCTTTCCTCCCTCCCTTCCTTGACTCGAGGACAACAGGAGGGTTAACAGTTTATAATGATTTGGTACCTCAAACGTTAACGTGAATGCTAACTTTACTTTACTAATCATCATTTCTGGTATAAGTGCACAGCGGCCGTGTTTGATTTGAGGCACTTCAGACGCAGCACGAGAGAGAAATTAACTCCAGCCAGCCAACCCATTTTTTTTTTTTTCAGGTAACCAAACATTACTTACTAGGGAGTCTTTTGAGGTGAATTAGCCATTGTGGTCTGCAGCCAGAAAACGTACTTTATTCATAATGTCTGGGGAGAATTAAAGCTGCTCTAAAACCACAGCATCATGAGATCATATTGAATCTAATTAAGGCCGAAAGTTTCCCCCTTGATTTCCAAATGATATCACTGACTGGATACCGATCACGTTGCTCATATTTAGGAATGTTTCTTTTAGTCGTGTGATAATCTAGATCCAATTATGGGCATAATATATATATATATATATATCTAAAGTCCATAAAGGCCCAGAAGCAGCCTCACAGTGGGCTGTTAACCATATGGATATATATATAGAACAAAACATGCTGTTAAAAATCAATCTGTACTCTGCTCTCCTCTCCCTCGTTAGATTAGGATGTTCTCTAATTATTACCATGAGCAAATGGGAGGAAGGAAATGAGGAAAGGTAGGAAGGAAAGGAGGAAGAAGGGAGGAATGGAGTAAGGAAAGGAGGAAGAAGGAAGGAAGGGAGGGAGGAAGAATGAAGGAAAGGAAGGGAGGAAGAGGGAAGGAAAGGAGGGAGGGAGGGAGAATGAAGGAAAGGAAGGGAGGAAGAAGGAAGGAAAGGAGGGAGGGAGGAAGGGGGAAAGGAAGGAAAGAAGGACAGAGGAAAGAAGGGAGAAAGGAAGAAGGAAGGAAAGGAGGGAGGGGGAAGGGAGGGAGGAAGGGAGAAAGGAAGGAAAGAAGGACAGAGGAAAGAAGGGAGAAAGGAAAGGAGGAAAGGAAGAAGGAAGGAAAGGAGGGAGGGGAAAGGGAGTAAGGAAAGGAGGAAAGGAAGGAAAGAAGGGAGGAAAGGAAGAAGAAGGAAGGAAAAGAGGGAGGAAGGAAAGGAGGGGAGGCAGGAAGGAAGGGAGGGAGGAAGATGAAGGAAAGGAAGGAGGAAGAAAAGAAGGAAAGGGAGGGAGGGAGGATGAAGGAAAGGAAGGAAAGGAAGGAAAGGAGGGAGGGAGGAAGGGAGAAAAGAAGGACAGAGGAAAGAAGGGAGAAAGGAGAAAGGAAAGGAGGGAGGGGGAAGGGAGTAAGGAAAGAAGGAAAGGAGGGAGGAGGAAGGGAGTAAGGAAAGGAGGAAAGGAAGGAAAGGAGGAAGGAAGGAAAGGAGGGAGGGAGGAAGGGAGTAAGGAAAAGGAGGAAAGGAAGTACTATATATTTAAAGTCCCTAAAGGCCCAGAAGCAGCCTCACAGTGGGCTGTTAACCATATGGAAGAACAAGGGGGAAACAAACAGGATTATATAGCTGTTAAAAATCAATCTGTACTCTGCTCTCCTCTCCCTCGTTAGATTAGGATGTTCTCTAATTATTACCATGAGCGAACGGGTCTTAACCCTCCTGTTGTCCTCGAGTCAAGGTAGGAAGGGAGGAAG
>NC_070597.1:5443857-5457102 GCF_027409825.1 Scomber japonicus | reverse complement strand
TTCTGCCCCCCCCCCCCCCCCAAACACACACACACACACACACACACACACACACACAGCAGATATTGGAGGGTGATGATGTATGACGGACGGGGGCCTTACAAATGTCTAATGTCTCATGGCTGTGACGTTACTATTCACTCCTCTGAGCACTTCTTCTTCTCTGTCTCTCTCTCTCTCACTCTCTCTCTTTCTCTCTCTCTCTCTCTCTCTCTCTCTCTCTCCCTTTCTCTCTCTCTCTCCCTTTCTCTCTCTCTCTCTCCCTTTCTCTGTCCCTCTCTCTGTCTCTCTCCCTTTCTCTGTCTCTCTCTCTCTCCCTCTCTGTCTCTCTCTCTCTCTCTCTCTGTCTCTCTCTCTCTCTCTCTCTCTCTCTCTCTCTCTCTCTCTCTCTCTCTCTCTTTGTCTGTCTCTCTCACACACACACACACAGTTCATCCAGTAACAAACTTCTCTGTACTACCTTTTTGTGTGTTTGTGTGTGTTTTTATGTTGTATTTTTATTTGTGTGTTTTCATGTGTGTGTTTTATGTATGTGTGTGTGTGTTTATGTGTGTGTGTGTGTTTGCAGGCCAGTAACACAGTGGAGGTAAACATCGAGACGGCAGAGAAGCTGGTGGTCGGCAGACTTGACTTCATGGCCTCGCTGAATAACGACATCAAACAGTAAGTTGTTGCACATCATCAGACTTAAAAAAAATATATGAAATTAACAACTTTTAATACACATACTACAACACACTCCCCCCCACTTCTCCTACCACCAATTTAAGCCCACCCCTCCTGAAAATACCAACAATATGGATTAATTAAACAAAATAAAAGACAATATACAGTCAGGTGTCACATGCATCTAGTTTTATTATTCTTTTTATCTTTTATCAACACTTTTTATTGTGCATACTGAGAAAATCAACCCCTTTATGTACTATTCATATTCTGACCGTTCATTTTTATTCCCTTTTTTATAACTAATTCCTATACCAAATTCTATGTAATGTATTTTCCATCCATATATATCTTACAGGTCGTTCATTCACAATCACTTTACGTTATGATCCCATGTTGACAGCCAGAAATATTTCTATTAATTAAATGAAAAGTTAAGGATGCAACAAAGTTTGAATGGTTGGTTTTTATCGTTGTTCTCCAGGCGTTCGGTACCAACCAGGAGGACTACGCCAGCTACATCATGAACGGGATCATCAGGTGGGGCGACCCGGTGTCGGCGGTCCTGGAGGACGGCGAGCTGCTGGTGCAACAGACGAAGAACAGCGACCGCACACCGCTGGTCTCTGTGCTCTTGGAGGGTAGGACACACACACACTAACACACACATACACACACACACACACACACACACACACACACACACACTAATATAACAGTATACAACAAGCTCATAAAGCAGGAGAGTAGAATCTGTTAATCTAATAATTTAACGTTTGTTGGTCTCCGTCAGGCCCACCGAACAGCGGGAAGACAGCGCTGGCAGCAAAGATCTCTGAAGACTCCCAGTTCCCTTTTATCAAGATCTGCTCCCCCGACAAGATGATCGGACACTCCGAGATCGCCAAATGCCAAGCCATCAAAAAGGTAACGGAGATTAAAGTTTAGAAATATATTTAAAAAAACTATTTGATCGTCTGTAGGGCTGGAAAAGATTTAGGATTAGTAAGTAAAATATTGGAAAATTATGTATGTTAACCCTCCTGTTGTGTTCGAGTCAAGGAAGGAAGGAAGGGAGGGAGGGAGGGAGGGAGGAAGGAGGAATGAAGAAGGAAGGGAGGAATGAGGGAAGGAAGGAAGGAAGGAAGGAAGGTAGGAGGGAGGGAGGGGGGAAGGAAGGGAGTAAAGGAAAGAAGGCAGGGAGGAAGGAAGGATGGAGGAAAGAAGTAAGGAAGTAAGGAAGGTAGGAGGGAGGGAGGAAAGAAGGAAGGGAGGAAAGAGAAGAACAAAGAGAGGAAGGTGGGGGGAGGAAGGACAGAAGCAAGGAAGAAAGGGGGATGGAGGAAGGAAAGAGAGAGGGAGAGAGGAAGGACAGATGGAAGGAAGGAAGGAAGGAACAGTCAAAACAGACGGGTCATTTTGACCCGAGAGGACGACAGGAAGGTTAACTGACTCATGTGGTAGAAATTATAATCTATCAATCATAAATCCAATTAAACGAGGGTTTACTACTTCTATAACAAGCAAATAATACTTTTAAACCATTTTTTATTTATTTTTTGATCCATCTTTTGTTTTTTCTGTGACAGATATTCGAAGATGCTTACAAGTCGCAGCTGAGCTGTGTGGTCGTTGACGACATTGAACGCTTGTTGGGTAAGAAACAAACATGTTGCATCATATCTCTGTCTGAGTTTGATTTATTTTATTTCTTTTTTTTTTTTTTTTTTTTTAATCTGGATGCAAATGAAGCCGTTAATCAATCTGAATATGAAACAGGAAATGAGCAAATGAGTAACAGAGTATGATCTGTGTCTAATGTTCAGATTACGTTCCGATCGGCCCTCGTTTCTCCAACCTGGTGCTGCAGGCGCTGCTGGTCCTGCTGAAGAAGCCTCCTCCCAAGGTTAACACACACACACACACACACACACACACAAAAACACACATTTTGTTTATTTATTTATCTGTAGTTCACTTCTCGTGTCGCGTTGCTAGTCCGTCGGCGGCAGAAAGAGGGCAGCAGATCTTACGGATGCCAACGCGACTTCTCCCTCCTGTGAGGAATTGTTGGAAGTCTTTGGCTGCAACTGGCATGTGTGAGCGCCTGTGTGTGTGTGTGTGTGTGAGCGCCTGTGTGTGTGTGTGTGTGTGTGTGTGTGTGTGTGTGTGTATGGTTATTAGGGAGTGTTTTTTGGGTCCAGGCCTGTTGTGCTCTGAGTGAATGGTTGGTGGTAGAGACCCCATTTCTCATAGTTTCTTTGGTTGTAGTGTGTGTGTGTGTGTGTGTGTGTGTGTGTGTGTGTGAGCGCCTGTGTGTGTATGTGTGTGTGTGTGTGTGTGTGTGTCTGTTGTTGATGGGTTTGTGAATGAGAGTATAGCCCCACTATATGGCTGCATGTGCATGAGAAGTGGCGCGGGGCCTGGTGTTGAATGCCTGGCTTGCAGCGCTCCTCTGGGGTTGTAAAGCGCTGAGCCCAGCAGGGTGCCTGGGGCCGGGGGAGGCCAGGGGGACACGGAGGAGAATGGGCTCTGTGAGAGAGCCAGGACCTGGCAGCGCCGCCGCCTGTGTGGCACCTCATCTGCATGCAGCATCACAACCCCCCACGCCATGGGGGGGCAGCCGGCAGCCATAATCCCCCTGTCTACTCGCCACTCCTCTGCCTCTCCTCCTTCTTCTTCTTCTTCTTCTTCTACTTCTTCGCTGTCGTCGTCGTCTCCTCCTGGTCGTCCTCCAAGTCGTCGGCTTACCGGAGCCACATTTCCTCGGGTCATGTTTTGTCTTCTCCTCTGTTGTTGTCCTCTCGTCTCTTTTCCTCTCTTTAATATTCTCAAAAGCTCCCAATTTTACACTTGTAACACATAAGATTTCACTAAAGCATCATGAGGCAGCCGGCAGCCATAATCCCTCTGTCTTCTCGCCACTCTTCTTCTTCTTCTTTTTCGTCTTCTTCTTCTCCTTCTTCTTCCTTTCTCCTCGTCGTCGTCGTCTTCTCCTGGTCGTCCTCCAAGTCGTCAGCTGGAGACAGGAAACATGAACAAAGTGGAGTGTAGACTTTTTAAAAACAGCTGATGAGTTATCGTATTATAAGATTTCACTAAAACATCATGAGGCAGCCGGCAGCCATAATCCCCCTGTCTACTTGCCACTCTTCTTCTTCTTCTACTCCTTCTTCTTCTTCTTCTTCTTCTTCTTCTTCTTCTTCTTCTTCTTCTTCTTCTTCTTCTTCGTCTTCGTCTTCTTCTTCGTCTACTTCTTCTTCTTCTTCTTCTTCTGCTTCTTCTTCTTCTTCTTCCTCCTCAGCTCATGTTTTGTCTTCTCCTCTGTTGTTGTCCTCTCCTCTCCTTCCTCCTTCCCTCCCTCCCTCCTTCCTCCTTCCCTCCCTCCCTCCTACCTCCCTTCCTCTTTTCCTCTTTCCCTTCCTTCCTCCCTCCCTTCCTTCTTTCCTTCTACCTCCCTTCCTCCCTTCATCCTCCCTTCCTTCCTTGACTCAAGGACAACAGGAGGGTTAAGTTAAGTCCATGTGTACGTGATACCATAAATAACATAACTAACAAACTGGGAGAGAATCCAACGCACACCGATTTCGACCCCTGAAAAGGATTAAAAAAGGACATAAAGAATATAAATGAATGATTAACTTTAAATCTTTATCTTGTTTTTCCTTCACAGGGTCGTAAACTTCTGATCATCGGCACCACGAGTCGTAAAGATGTCCTCCAGGAAATGGAGATGCTCGACGCTTTCAGCACCACCATCCGCATTCCCAACATCTCGAGCGGAGAGCAGCTGGTCGAAGCCCTGGAGGTAACACACACACACACACACACACACACACACACACACACATCCAGGTGCAGCATGCATACAGCCACATGTTTAATGCAGTTTGTCATACAGCAGATGCCACCTTCTCTCTCTTTCTCTCTCTTTCTCTCACTCTTACCTTTAACTTTAACACACTTGCACACAGTTTATCATCTCTATTACACACTTTTGGAAATATTAAGGTATAAAGATGGTTATAACGGGTAGTGCTGGGCGGTATACCGGTTCACACCGAATGCCGGTGTATATTTTCGTTATGATATGAATTTTTAATGTACCGCCATACCGGTGTATTTCATAAATAGTATAGGATGAGATGGGATGGGATAGGACAGTGTTGCACTTCCTGCTGCTCAATAAACAGCAAAAGATGTTTGCCTGCCGAGCGAGTTACCATGACGATAGTTCACGCATCAAATCCTTGTTTTTAATAATTAGTCATTAAACTCACCGTTGTCTGACGTAGGCTGGAAACTGTGCACGTGTATTTACAATTAAAAACATTTCGCTGTGTCTTTCAGCTTCTGTCAAACTATAACAGAGCTGCGGCGGCTTCCGGTCTAAGCT
This sequence comes from Scomber japonicus, assembly GCF_027409825.1. NCBI lineage: Eukaryota > Metazoa > Chordata > Actinopteri > Scombriformes > Scombridae > Scomber > Scomber japonicus. The sequence goes on along the minus strand of NC_070597.1, from coordinate 5,452,040 downwards.
TTTCAAAATAAAACCTTTGTTATTGAGCGCTATCTCTTTATCATTAACAAATAAAGTTGGGGCTGGAAATTACGGGAGATTCCCAGAAGTCAATCTACTGCAGTAGAGTAGTAGTTCCTCTCTCAACTAGTAGAAGATATTGTGAACATCTGATTATGCATGAAAAAAAAACTGTGAAACCGCTTTTATTTTGAAAAATACTGACCACCCAGCACTAATAATGGGCCTTATTTAAACCTTGACACTAAATCTTGACATTTTCGTCTTTACCTAATATGTGTTTCTCCATTTTTATCCCCCTCTCCTCTCCCCTCCATCCTCTTCTTGTTTCCTCTCCGTAGCTGCTGGGCAGTTTCCAGGAAGTAGAACGAGCCGCCATAGCTAAAGCGGTGAAAGGGCAGCAGATGTCCATCGGCATCAAGAAGTTACTCATGCTCATTGAAATGGCGGTGCAGGTGAGAGAGAGAGAGAGAGAGAGAGAGAGAGAGAGAGAGAGAGAGAGAGAGAGAGAGAGAGAGAGAGAGAGAGAGAGAGAGAGAGAGAGAGAGAGAGAGAGAGAGAGAGAGAGAGAGAGAGAGAGAGAGAGAGAGAGAGAGAGAGAGAGAGAGAGGAGAGAGAGAGAGAGAGAGAGATTGCTTCTTTTTTTTAAGCATGCTAACGTTAATGATTTCATGGGTTGAGTAGCAGTGTTGCGGTCAAGTTGGATCCAAACTGAAATATCTAAAATAACTCGGTCACAATGGTTTTTGGTGCTCTGCTGACTTTTGTGACTCTTGTGCCAACGTGATTTTGACATTTTGGTGGTTTTGAGCGAAATTTTGTGACGACTTTATGGGCTGTCATTAAATTTGGTACAGACATGCACGTCCCCCTTTAGGCTGATGATAGGATAGGATGAGATGGGATGAGATGGGACGAGATAGGATGAGATGGGATAGGATGAGATGGGATAGGATGAGATGGGACGAGATAGGATGAGCTAGTATAGGATGAGATGAGATAGGATGAGATGGGATGAGATAGGATAGGATGATATGGGATAGGATCATATGGGATAAATAGGATGAGATAGGATATGGGATGATAGGATGGGATAGGATAGGATGAGATGGGACAGGATGAGATAGGATAGAATGGGATAGGATGATATGGGATGAGATAGGAAAGGATAGGATGGGATAGGATGAGATGAGATAGGATAGGATGGGATGAGATGGGATGGGATAGGATAGGATGATATGGCATAAATATGATAGGATGAGATGGGACATGATGAGATAGGATAGGATAGGATAGGATGAGATAGGATAGGATGGGATAGGATAGGATGGAATAGGATGAGATAGGATAGGATGAGATGGGACAGGATGAGATAAGATAGGATGAGATTAGATGGGCTAAGATAGGATGAGATGGGATGAGATAGGATAGGATGGGATTAGATGGAATGGCATAGGATGGGATGATATGGGATAAATATAAGATGAGATGGGATAAATAGGATGACATAGGATAGGATGGGATCAGATGGGCTGAAATAGGATAGGATGATGATATGGGATAAGTATGATAGGATGAGATAGGATATGGGATAGGGTGACATAAGGTTAGATGAGACAAGATAGGATATGATAAAATAAGATGGATAGGATGAGAAAGAATAGGATTGGATGAGATAGAATAGGATGATATGGGATAAACATGATAGGATGAGATAGGATAAATAGGATAGGATGAGATGGGATATGAGATAGGATAGGATGAGATGGGATGAGATGGGATGAGATAGGATGAGATAGGATGAGATGGAATAGGATAGGATGGTATAGGATGATATGGGATAAATATGGTAGGATGAGATGGGATGAGATAGGATAGGATGATATGGGATAGGGTGATATGGGATAAATGTGATAGGATGAGATGGGATGAGATAGGATAGGATGGGATGAGATAGGATAGGATGGGATTAGATGGGATGGCATAGGATGGGATGATATGGGATAAATATGATAAGATGAGATGGGATAAATAGGATGAGATGGGATATGGGATGACATAGGATAGGATGGGATGACATAGGATAGGATGGGATCAGATGGGCTGAAATAGGATAGGATGATGATATGGGATAAGTATGATAGGATGAGATAGGATATGGGATAGGGTGAGATAAGGTGAGATGAGACAAGATAGGATATGATAAAATAAGATGGATAGGATGAGAAAGAATAGGATTGGATGAGATAGAATAGGATGATATGGGATAAACATGATAGGATGAGATAGGATAAATAGAATAGGATGAGATGGGATATGGGATGAGATAGGATAGGATGAGATGGAATAGGCTAGGATGGTATAGGATGATATGGGATAAATATGGTAGGATGAGATGGGATGAGATAGGATAGGATGAGATAGGATAGGATGATATGGGATAGGATGAGATGGGATGAGATAGGATAGGATGAGATGGGATAGGATGAGATGGGATGGGACATGATGAGATAGGATAGGATGAGATAGGATAGAATGGGATAGGATTATATGGGATGAGATAGGATAGGATGGGATGGGATAGGATGATATGGGATGAGATAGGAAAGGATAGGATGGGATAGGATGATATGGGATGACATAGGATAGGATGAGATAGGATAGGATGGAATAGGATAGGATAGGATGAGATGGGACAGGATGAGATAAGATAGGATGGGATAAACTTTAATATCTTGAGTTAAATTCATCTTGGACTCAAAGTGTCACACATAGCTGCAGTTAAACAACACATGACGGCAGGATACACAATCAAATATACACAACAGACAGTCTAAATACATCTATATAATAAATGACTTTTCACATCATATAAAAAAGACATTCCCATCAGCTTCATCTGCACATCAGTAAATGTTAGCATGTTAACACTTCAACTGTAAAACATTTCACTGGCTATAAGAAGCTCACATGATTAATGCATTAAGCTGCTGGTTGGTTTTTAAATGGTAGAAATATTCAGTATCACTTCACACCTCGAACACAAATTTAAAACTGGCTCGGCCCTTTTTTTTTTTTTTTTTAATAGTGCGGTCTGAGGCTCCGCAGGCTTGTCCCTCCTCTTCTTCCTCCTTTGACATCTGGTCAGCATTCTCAACAGTCAACACAAGTCTGTCTCCGTCACAAAAACCTGTCATCTATCAGCTGGAATGAAAAACAGTGCGGCTTTCTTAGCTGATGATTTGTTGAGCGGAGAGGATCCAGTTTAAAAAAAAAAAAAAAGAAAAGAAAAAAAAAGCCAAAATCCAAAACTCCCCTAGAAACGAAGTCGAAGTAGATCCATCGTATTGAAACCATGTTCTCTGCTGCTCTCCAAGTCACAGCCATGTGTGTGTGATTCAGAGGAGAACAATCACACACACACACACACACACATACACACACACACACACGCACATACATACACACACACACACACACACACAGGCACGCACACGCACACACACACACACACTCTGTCTCCTATGGTTTTTGGTTTACCTACAATTTGGAGCTCCCTCCATTCTGTCCTTCTCCCTTCCTTCCATCCTTCCTACCTTCCTTCCTTCCTCCCTCCCTCCTTCTTTCCTTCCCTCCTTCTCTCTTTCTTTCCTCCTATCTTCCTTCCTTTCTCCCTCCTTCCTTCTTTCCTACCTTCCTTCCTTCCTCCCTCCCTCCTTCTCTCTTTCTTTTCTTCCTCTCTCTTTCCTCCTTTCCTTCCTTCATCTCCCTTTCTTCCTTTCCTTCCTCCATCCCCCTCCCTCCCTCCTTCCTTCTTTCCTTCCCTCCTGCCTTCTTTCCTTCCCTCCTTCCTTCCTTCCCTCCCTCCTTCGCTCTTTCTTTCCTCCCCCTACCTTCCTCCCTTCATTCTTTCCTCTGTCCTTCTTTCCGTCCTTCCTTCCTTCCTCCCTCCTACCTACCTTCCTTCCTCCCTCCCTCCATCTCTCTTTCTTTTCTTCCTCTCTTTTCTCCTTTCCTTCCTTCATCTCCCTTTCTTCCTTCCTTCCTTCCTTTCTTTCCTTCCTCCATCCCCCTTCCTTCCTTCCTCCCTCCTTCCTTCTTTCCTTCCTTCTTTCCTTCCCTCCTTCCTTCCTTCCCTTCCTCCTTCTCTCTTTCTTTCCTCCACCCTACCTTCCTCTCTTTATTCTTTCCTCCTTCTTTCCTTCCTTCTTTCCTTTCTCCGTCCCTCCTACCTTCCTTCTTTCCTCCCTCCTTCCTTCCTTCTTTCCTTCCCTCCTTCCTTCCTTTCCTTCCTCCATCCCCCTTTCTTCCTCCCTCCCTCCTTCCTTCTTTCCTTCCTTCCTTTCTTCCTTCCTTCTCTTCATTTCTCCTTCCTTCCTTCCTCCCTCCTTCTTTCCTCCCTCCCTCCTACCTTCCTTCCTTCCTCCCTCCGTCCTACCTTCCTTCCTTCCTCCCATCCTTCCTTCCTTCCTTCCTCCCTTCCTTCCTTCCTTCCTTCCTTCCTTCCTTCCTTCCTTCCTTCCTTCGTATTGAAACCATGTTCTCTGCTGCTTTCCAAGTCACAGCCATGTGTTGTGATTCAGAGGAGAACAATCACACACACACACACACACACACACACACACACTCACACACTCTCTCTCTCTCTCTCTCTCTCTCTCTCTCTCTCTCTCTCTCTCTGTCTCCTATGGTTTTTGGTCTACCTACAATTTGGAGCTAAATTGATAAAGATGGTTCCTCCCAGGAGTCCGACACGCATGTACATTAAACTCGTCCAACAGTGGAAACAGAAATGAAAACATAAACCGCCGACTCAGCAGATTCTTGGCGTCTCCTCCGCACCAGTTGTTTTACGTACTGTATGTAGCTGCAGTGTCGGCCAGAAACCAAATACTCTGTGGATATTTTATGGAGTTAGATTTGTTTCATAATGTTGTATGTGTGCAGATCGACAATTTAGGACACCTACGATTCGCTGACAGGTGATGAGTCATATTGTGGAAATTTTACACCCAAAATTGAGACAGTCAAATAAAATGGGATGAAGTTAAATGAGGATAAAACTTGAGATTCTTCTACAGGGTTTCCCACGTTTCCTGGAAAACCTGGAAAATGATTGACCGATAAATAAAAATAATAAAAAATAAAAACAGGAAGACTATTTTTAAAAATAAAAACAGGAAGAATATTTTTAAAAATAAAAACAGGGAAAATATAAAAAATAAAAACAGGAAAAATATTTTAAAAAATAAAAACAGGAAAAATATTTTAAAAATATATATAAAAAATAAAAACAGGAAAAATATTTTAAAAATATATATAAAAAATAAAAACAGGAAAAATATTTAAAAAGTAAAATAAAAACAGGAAGAATATTTTTAAAAATAAAAACAGGGAAAATATAAAAAATAAAAACAGGAAAAATATTTTAAAAAATAAAAACAGGAAAAATATTTTAAAAATATATATAAAAAATAAAAACAGGAAAAATATTTTAAAAATATATATAAAAAATAAAAACAGGAAAAATATTTAAAAAGTAAAATAAAAATGTAAAAAATAAAAACAGGAAGAATATTTAAAAAAATAAAAACAGGAAAAATATAAAAAAATAAAAATATAAAAAATAAAAACAGGAAATATATATATTAAAAAAAATAAAAACAGGAAAAATATGAAAATATAAAAATATAAAAAATAAAAACATAAAAAATAAAAACAGGAAATATTTAAAAAAATAAAAAATAAAAATAAAAACAGGAAATATATTTAAGAAATTAAAATAAAAACATTCACCAAAAGACATTCACCTTATAATGAGCATCTAACAAAAGATGAGTTGCATTACGTGAAGTGTACGATCTTGGATTTTTAAGATTGATCCATATCAGGAGCAAAAAAAGAAAAATCTGGATATGTTTGTTTTCTACTGGATGAATTCTGCTTTTAAATCTGTTTTAAATCTTCTCACTTCAGGGAAGAGGAAGTTCAACACTGCTGGACATCTTTTTCTTTTTCTTTATTTTGTGTGTTAAAGCTAAAAGTTGCGGGAAGTGATTCATTTCCAAAAAAAAAACAAAAACACATATATATTTTTCTCAGTTGGATCGGAGACATTTGAACCCGAGCCCGACACTTACACTCTTCTTCACTATACTCCATCCTAAGCATCTTTCTGCTCGACTGCGGCTTCCCAAAAAACCTGAACTTTAAACTCCAGCAGCTCATTTAAATAGTTTATATATTAAAAAAAAAAGAAAAAATCTGCTCTAGTGGCTTCAAAATAAATAGTGACTGACAGGAAAACATCAGCAACAGAAACTGACCTAAATCTGACTGTTAGCTCGTGTTAATGCCCCCCCCTCCTCAGCTGCCCCCCCCGCGCCCCCCCCCTCCTCATGACTGTGTGTCTGTGGTATGTTGACGACACGTACAGCCTGTTAGTTGAGGCTGGATGCTGTGTAATTGCTGCGGTATGCACCAATGATGCAGCCATGTTCTGCACACACACACACACACACACACACACACACACACACACACACACACACACACACACACACACACACACACATACATACATACATACATACATACATACATACACACACACACACACACAGCAGCCTGAAGAAGAAGAAGCAGGAGAATCAGTAGAAGAAGTATGAACCTGTGTTTTGCCGAGACATGCTGCAAAAACTCTCTCACACACACACACACACACACACACACACACACACACACACACACAATACACACACACACACACTCTTCCCCAGTCTTTATCTTTTTTTTTCCTCCTCCTCTCATTCCTGTGTTTCGCTCTCATGTCTTCACTCCAGTGGCTACAGGCGATTCCAGACGTACTGTAAGTTATTGCATAGGCTGCCATTAATTTTACTTCCTCTCCTCCTCCTCCTCCTCCTCCCCCCTTTCTTCTCCTCCTCCCCCCTTTCTTCTCCTCCTCCTCCCCCCCCTCTCCTTCTTTTATACAAACTAAAAGTGTGAACTCCAGGACCCCGCTCACCTTTTTTAAAGTGATCCAAAAGACAAATAAAGTGATTATTTTATTATATCGTTTGAATGTAACGCTTCTTTCTTTCTTTCTTTCTTTCTTTCCTCCTTCCTTCCTTCCTTCCTTCCTTCCTTCCTCCTTTCCTCCCTCCCTCCCTCCCTCCCTCCCTCTCTTTTTACCTCCCTCCCTTCCTTCCTTCCTTCCTTCCTTCCTTCCTTCCTTCCTACCTTTCTTTCTTCCTACCTGCCTTCATTCCTACCTTCCTTTCTTCCTTCCTTTCTTCCTTCATTCCTACCTTCCTTCCTTCCTTCATTACTACCTTCCTTTCTTCCTTCCTTCCTTCCTTCCTTCCTTCCTTCCTTCATACCTACCTTTCTTTCTTCCTTCCTGCCTTCATTACTACCTTCCTTTCTTCCTTCCTTCATTCCTACCTTTCTTTCTTCCTTCCTTTCTTCCTTCATTCCTACCTTCCTTTCTTCCTTCATTCCTACCTTCCTTCCTTCCTTCCTTCATTACTACCTTCCTTTCTTCCTTCCTTCCTTCCTTCATTCCTACCTTCCTTTCTTCATTACTACCTTCCTTTCTTCCTTCCTACCTTCCTTCCTTACTTCCTTCATTACTACCTTCCTTCCTTCCTTCATTACTACCTTCCTTCCTTCCTTCATTACTTCCTTTCTTCCTTCCTACCTTTCTTTCTTTCTTCCCTTTCTTTCTTTCTTTCTTTCTTATTTTACTTTTAAATAGATGGATGTCGGCCACAGAGTCAGCAAGTTCCTGAGTCTACTGAAGGACGACGGAGCGTAAGTATTCGTTTCCTGTTTCTACGAGGTGACACTGAACACTCACACACACACACACACACACACACACACACACACACACACACACACACACACACACACACACACACACACACACACACACATATCTGTCACCTAGTTTTCAATCCTCCAGTCATTTTTTTTTACTAATGTAACACAGAAGTGGGAAAGGAAAAAAAAAACCTGAGACAGAAGCAGTAAACATTTACATTTTAACCTCTGTATGAAGTGTGATTAATATATATATATATTTTCTTTTTTTCTTTTTTCATCTTTTTTCTTTTTTTCTCTTTTTTCCTCTGCAGACTGGGTTTTAATAAGTTTGGAGTGATGTAGACTCAGAGGAG
>NC_070597.1:5371357-5438857 GCF_027409825.1 Scomber japonicus | reverse complement strand
AGTGACTCTTTTCCACAGATTTAAGGACGTGGATTTTGTCTCCGCATCACTTAAAGATGCAGCGTGTAGAAATGTAATATTATAAGTATGTTTTAATTAGTGTAAAATCACCTTTCATTACCTTAGAATGAGTCATTTTCTACAGTAGCCCAGCAGGGTCAAACCAAATAGCTTTATAAAGAGTGCCTTTTTACATTTTTCGTGAGTTTCGCTGCTTGGAATCTGCACCTTCACCACTAGATGTCACTAAATCTCACACACTGGCCCTTTAAATTCAACTAAAATGATTTAAATGTACATAAAAGCTTGTTAGCGTTATTTTAAGACACACTTAAACCTCCACATCGTCTCTGTTTAGTGAGAAAACGTCATTTACGGATCAGATTTCTGGATCCGATCTGTCGTAATTGTAACCTGAAAGTGTCAAACATGTCAGTAACACCTTCATCATCACAATGCTTGAAGTCTTCATCTGTACTTGTGTTGTTTTTTACATATATATATAAAGAAGTGAAATTTAAATAAAAATGACTCGGTACATTATTAGCTGTGATTTTTGCATTTCTGTCTATTTGTAACTGAATAATGTTGAATTTTATATATTATAGATTTATATATTTCTATATTTACTATAATGTCCTGGATTATTGTGATGTTATTGTTACAACCAATACGTCCTCTAAAAATAATGCAGTATATAGCAGGTTAATTCTTCATTTAATAGCATAATTTTAACACATTATTCTATATTTTTCTTACTATTAAATCCCATAAAAAGACCAAAAACCTGTAATGTTTTAATATTTACAGCATCTTTACTCTAATATTTATTTCTCCTGAACACATTTATGATGAAAAACATGTGAAATAGGTCATAAATGTATAATTGTTTATATTTATATAAAGATTTTATAGCTTTTTTTTAGTGATGTGTACTTTCCTAAAGCAACTGGTTACTGTAGTTTTTAAGAGATGTGACTCAAACAGGAGTAAATAATCCCTTACTATTACTTTTATTATTATTATTTTCATTTTTTTAAATTATTATTATTGTTGTTTTTTTAATTTTATTATTTTTGTTTTATTATTTTTTATTTTTTATTATTATTTACTATTATTTTATTATTATTGTTTTTTTTATTTTTATTATTATATTTTATTATTATTATTATTATTTATTTTCTTTTTTAATTTTTATTATTATTATTTGTATTATTATTATTATTTATTTTCTTTTTTAATTTATTATTATTATTATTTTATTATTATTATTTATTTATTTTTATTATCATTATTATTATTATTATTATTATTAAACGGGACTATTTGTAGCTGCGGATGAACACACATTTGGTGCTCTATAGCGTTTCTAATGCAGGAATAAGTAACTGGTTTTTATTATTATTGTTTTTTTTTTTTATTATTATTATATTTTATTATTATTATTATTATTATTTATTTTCTTTTTTAATTTTTATTATTATTATTTGTATTATTATTATTATTTATTTTATTTTTTAATTTATTATTATTATTATTTTATTATTATTATTTATTTATTTTTATTATCATTATTATTATTATTATTATTTAACGGGACTATTTGTAGCTGCGGATGAACACACATTTGGTGCTCTATAGTGTTTCTAATGCAGGAATAAGTAGCTGGTTTTTGTCTTTGGATATTTTGACACTAAAGAAAAACAACAGACAACTTTAAAAGTGATAAATAGATCCAGAGATGAGACACTTCACTTCATCACACTTTAAATATATTATATAATAAACACTTTGAGTCAGAGGTGAAAAAAGCACGAGACAGAGTCAGGGGGGAGGATTTTTTGTTCTTCAAATATATAATCTTAGTTCAGTCATACAGATATATACATTGTATAATAAATAATATTTATAAAAACATAACATTTACGATTATAAAATAAAAAGGGAATTATTCACTTTTAAAACATTTTGTACAAAACTTTGGATATAGCGGGGTGGGGGGGTGGGGGGAGATGGAGGGGGGGGTCGGAGGAGGAGGGGGGGCAGTGAACACAGAAAGGTAGGAAAAAGAAAAGGGGGGAGCGCTGTGTGTAAAGAAGAAGAAGAAGAAGAAGACGGCAATGCTAAGCTAATGCTAAACACTACGGGGGGTAAGTAGTTTTTTTGTTGTTGAATATAATTAATAGGAAGCAGGCAGGTGTGTGTGTGTGTGTGTGAGAGTGACTGTGTGAGAGAGTGTGTGAGTGAGTGTGTGTGAGTGTGTGTGTGTTTCTGAGACTGAGTGAGTGTGTGTTTGTGAGAGTGTGTGAGTGAGGGTGTGTGTGTGTTTCTGAGAGAGTGTGTGACTGTGTGTGTTTCTGAGTGAGTGTGAATGAGTGAATGAGTGTGTGTGTTTGTGAGAGTGTGTGTGTGACTGTGTGTGTGTGTGTATTTTTCTAAGAGTGTGTGTGTGTGTTTCTGAGTGAGTGAGTGAGTGAGTGAGTGTGTGTGTGTGTGTGTGTGTGTGTGAGAGTGAGGGTGTGTGTGTGTTTCTGAGAGTGAGTGTGTGACTGTGTGTTTCTGAGTGAGTGAGTGAGTGAGTGAGTGTGTGTTTCTGAGAGTGTGTGTGTGACTGTGTGTGAAAGTGTGTGATTCTGAGAGTGTGACTGTGTGTGTGTGTGTTTGTTTCTGAGAGTGTGACTGTGTGTGTGCGTGCATGTGAGTGTGTGTGTGTGTTTCTGAGAGTGAGTGTGTGTGTCTCCTATTTTCTCACATTCACACATAAATCATCCTCTTCCTCTTCTTGCTGCTGTTAAATGTTTTTCTGCATCACAATTCAAGAATCTACATCAACTGGAAGTCTCTTTTTCTTTCTTTTTCTGTCCATCCAAATATTAAAAAAAAAGAGAGAGAGAGAGAAGAAGAAGAAAAAAATCACAACTATTTTTCCTCGATCATCTTAAAACAGTTTCCTCTTGTTAAAAATTACAACTTGGAGCCAACTGGAGGCAGACGGCCGAGTTTCTAACCAAAAAAAAAAAAGAAAAACTAATATTTTTGAGTAAATTACAGCATATTGTTTTCCCTCAGTGTTTCCAAAACCCAAAGAAAACAGAGGAGGTGGGGGTGTTATTTTTTGGAGGGGTAGAAGAAGGGGTGTACTGACAAGAATACAAGCTCATAAATCTGACGGAGAGAGAGAGAAAACGAGAGAGTCCAAAAAAGAGGAGAAAATATGGAGAGAAGGGAAGAGAGGGGGTAGAAGAAGAAGAAGAAGAGAGGGGAGGGAGGATGTGAAATCCAGTAAGATCAGAGAGAGAGAGAGAAACAGAGAGAGAGAGAAAGAAACAGAGAGAGAGAAAAAAACAGAGAGAGAGAGAAACAGAGAGAGAGAGAGAAACAGAGGGAGGGAGAGAGAAACAGAGGGAGGAACAGAGAAACAGAGGGAGGAACAGAGAGAGAGAGAGAGAAACAGGGAGAGAGAGAGAAAGAAACAGAGGGAGAGAGGGAGAAACAGAGGGAGAGACAGACAGAGAGAGAGAAAGAGAGATAGAGAGAAAGAGGGAGAGAGAGAGAGAGAGAAACAGAGGGAGAGGGAGAAACAGAGGGAGAGACAGACAGAGAGAGAGAAAGAGAGATAGAGAGAAAGAGGGAGAGAGAGAGAGAGAAACAGAGGGAGAGAGAGAAACAGAGGGAGAGACAGACAGAGAGAGAGAAAGACAGAGAGAGAGAAAGAGAGATAGAGAGAAAGAGGGAGAGAGAGAGAGAGAAACAGAGGGAGAGGGAGAAACAGAGGGAGAGACAGACAGAGAGAGAAAGACAGAGAGAGAAAGAGAGATAGAGAGAAAGAGGGAGAGAGAGAACCAGGGAGAGAGAGAAATAGAGATAAACAGAGGGAGAGAGGGAGAGAGAGAAAGAGAGATAGAGAGAAAGAGAGAGAAACAGGGAGAGAGAGAGAGAAACAGGGAGGGAGAGAGAGAGAGAGAAACAGAGGGAGAGAGTCCAAAAAAAGAGGAGAGAATATGGAGAGAAGGGAAACGAAGGAAGGGAGGAGGAAGAGAAGAAGAAGAAGAGAGGGGAGGGAGGATGTGAAATCCAGTAAGATCATACTCTGCCCTCTGGTCTCCACATGTCGTCACATGTCCCCCTTTTTCCTCTTACTTCTTCTTCTCCTTCTTCTTCTTCTCTTTCTTTCTTTCTTTTTTCTTTTCTTTTTTTTTAAACACAGTGATAAAAGAAATATTTGCCTTGTAAAAAAAAAGTCTCTAAAGATGAACCTGATCTGATGAATGCTTGTGTTATAGAAGATCTCCTGAGATCAGAATTATTATTATTATTAATATTATTAAACATGCTGAAGCTTGACTCAAAAAGAAAAGTTGCATACATTCATAAATGAAAAAGAAAAAAACAGCCATAAATTATCTTCTTCTTCTTCTTCTTCTTCCTCGCTCATATAAATTGAACGCTACCTCTCTCTTTCTCTCTCTCTCTCTCTCTCTCTCTCTCCCTCTCTCTCTCTCTCTCTCTCTCTCTCTCTCTCTCTCTCTCTCTCTCTCCTCTACGAGTAATTTACAGATTTTGATCATGCCTGAATGTAAAAGGAACAAAAAGTCATCATTCATATAAAGAGAAGATTTTCTTTTCTTTTCTTTTTTTTCTTTTCTTTTTTTTTTCAAAAAGGCAAATTTATACCACCTGGAGTCATGTGTAACTGAATAGTGCATACATGTACATATGTAGAGCTAATGGGATGAGCATGCTTGTTCTCTCTCTCTCATACACACACACACATACACACATACCTGTTTTTACTACCTCGTGGGGACCCTGACCCTCCAGCCTTTCTAAAGGGTCTAGAGACGTAATTTTAACTCCTAAATTCATCATAATTCTGTTTGAACAAATTTGAAATATCAATAACTCTCACATAAATTTGAAACCTGAATTTTGCCCCCCCTCCCCCTCGTTGGGACCCGTAATGCTAACGTCTATTAGCATACAATTGACATCACTGTTGACCACAGTACAATTCATATTCAGTATTTGAATAAATGTTAGATTGAAACCCTAACCCTGACCATTAACACTGCATCTAATAATCCAGTTAGCTAGGGGGGCTAATTGCTAAGCTAATATGCTAATACGAAGCTAATATGCTACGCACTTACACACTTTGTCGGGAAAAGGTCCAGGGACCAGGAGTCGGTCCCCACGGGAAAAATCGGTCCCCACGGGTTTTAATATGTCAGGTTGCGGTCCCCACCAGGATAGAAAAACACACACACACACACACACACACACACACACACACACACCCTCCTGCATACCTCCAGTCCCAGCCCAATGGTAATATTTCAGAAATGCAAGGAGCTATAAAACTCGGGCTGCAGCGTACATATATCTTTCCAGGCTTGCAGTAGAGAGTCTTAGTCAGCAGGGGAGAAGAGAAGAGAAGCAACACTGAGGATTTCATCAGCTCAGTAGTTTACAAATTAAAATTAAAAACAAAAACAACGACAGGACAGGACAGGACAGGAAGTTGGCACCTCCGTGATGCCTCGCTGCCCTGCATACACAGTTCAGTTCAGTAGTTACAAAGTGATGTTTTTTTGTTTTTTTTCTGCCGACGTTGTTAAAAAAAAAAATCACTTACGACTCCCCTCTAAGTGACGATGACGTAGAGGTTGGTTTAGTTCTTTAGATTAAAAAAAAAAAACAGCCAGATTTAGCTGGAGAAGTGAGGTGTTAGTTTTTAAAAGAAGATGAGAAAAGGAAAAGAAAAAAAAATAAAGTCTTTTTGTTGTTTTTTGTTTTTTTTTTGTTTTTTTACTGCATTAATCTCACAGGTAAAAAGTGTTACTGTACTGTACATGCCTCACACACAAATGTTTGGCATGAAGGGGGGGAAATAAATAAAGACATAAAGGGGAAGGAGGAAGAGGAGGAGGAGGAGGAGGAGGAGGAAGAGGAGGAGGAAGAGGAGGGGTAAAGGTAAAGGTGAAGGAGAGGAACTTCTTCTTCTTCCCAGGAGAGCGGCAGAGTCGATGTGTCGGATCCTAGTGCAGATTTTTTTATATATGGAGTCTAGGATGAAGATCTGGTGGTGGTGGTGGGGGGGGGGGGTTAATTTGGGGGGGGGGGGGCAAGGAAGAGCCGTGCAGGAGCTTAGAAAGGAGCGATAGATGGGGAAGTGTAAGGGGAAGGGAAGGGGGGGGCAGCACTTGTAGTCCAGCAGTCTGTTTCTGTATCTCTAAACACTTCTTCTTCCTCTTCCTCCTCTTCCTCCTCCTCCTCCTCTTCCTCACTTGCACGTGTGCACGTCGTAAACGCGCACGCACTCCTGGCAGCTGACGTAGCAGCACCAGTGGAAGATGCAGTGGCACTTCTCTTTGCGCTTCTCAGTCCGGGTGTTGTGTCCTCGGCCGCAGCACAGCAGGTCGCAGCCCTCGATGCCGTGCGATGACACGTTGCAGACGCGGGTCGCGAGTCCCGAACGAGCCGGTCTCCGGGTTCGGCTCGCAGAAGTTTGGCGAACCCTCGTAGTAGACGAGGTCGCGCTCGGTCGGGTGTTTGAAGAAGTTGTATTTGACTCGGAGCGTCTCCACCCAGCCGCGTGACTCCCGGTGCTTCTCCACCACCATCTCCGAGGCGCTGTCGTACTTGTCCTTCAGGTAGTCGCCCAGCATGCGGAAGTCCGGCTGAGCCCACCAGCACGTCTTCACCTCGCAGCTTCCTGACAGGCCATGACACTTACAGCGCAGGTGCATGTGGTCCAGGATGGTCTGAGGAGAAGAGACAGGAAACATTAGAAAACCCTGTCTCTTTTGACTGTTCCTTCCTTCCTTCCTTCCTTCTTTCCTTTCCTCCTTTCCTTCCTTTCCTTTCCTCCCTCCTTTCTTTACTCCTTTCCTTCCTTCCTTCCTTCCTTCCTTCCTTCCTTCCTTATTTCCTCCATCATTCCTTCCTTCATTTCCTTCTTTCCTTTCCTCCTTTCCTTCCTTTCCTTTCCTCCCTCCTTTCTTTACTCCTTTCCTTCCTTCCTTCCTTCCTACCTTCCTTATTTCCTCCATCATTCCTTCCCCCTACCTTCCTTCCTTCCTTTCTCCCTTATACCTTACTTATTTCCTCCATCATTCCTTCCTTCTTTTCCTCCCTCCTTCTCTCTTTCATTCCTCCACCCTACCTTCCTCCCTTCCTTCTTTCCTCTGTCCTTCTTTCATTCCTCCCTCCCTTCCTCTTTTCCTTTCTCCCTCTCTCCTACCTTCCTTATTTCCTCCATCATTCCTTCCTTCCTTCCTTCCTTTCCTTCCTTCTTCCTCCTTCTCTCTTTCATTCCTCCCCCATACCTTCCTCCCTTCCTTCTTTCCTTCCTTCCTCTTCCCCATCCTCCCTCCCTCCTACCTTCCTTATTTCCTCCATCATTCCTTCCTTCCTTTTCTCCCTTTTCCTTCTCCCTCCCTCCTTCTCTCTTTCATTCCTCCCCCCTACCAGCTAGAAGAAATGTGTATATGGTGTTTTTAGAACTCTCAAATGTAAAAATGGGTTAAATTTGACCCTGAATGGTACATGAGGGTTAACTAAGAGGCAGCTATTCATCAACTTCTTTCCTAATGTCTTGAGATAAAATAAGACAAGAAGTACTTTATTAATCCCCTTGAGGGGAAACTTAAAGGAATGCTTCACTAAAAATCTGTCTTTAGTATAAAGATGTAGTAAAGCTTTGAAAGGTGAAGAAGTTAAAAGATTCAGAGTCCCCAAAAAAAAGTGTCAAAATGTCCGTAGAAACTCCTCAAATCATTTCTGCAGCTTGATCCACGTCGCCAGCTGTCAATCAATTTATTCAAAATGCTTCAAACTATCTTCGCTTTGCTAATAAATGAATAAAAACTTCACTTCTTCTTCTGAGTTATGAAGACAGAAGAAGTTGTAATCAAGCTACCAGCTACAGGTGATGAGCAGCTGATACCAGAAAGACTGATTACTCCTTTAATTAGCTTTTTAAAAAAATGTGCTTGCTTCAGTGTTTTGAGGAGGAGGAGGAGGAGGTGGAGGTGGAGGGGGAGGAGGAGGTGGAGGGGGTTGCAGGAGGTTGAGTAAGTCACCACAAAGCAAGATCTGCTGGGATTTTATGGTCAGAAATCTACAGGAAATTCAGTAATGCAGACTAACAAAACCGCTAAAGACTCGCCGAGCCGAGCCAAGAAAAACAATATGCCACCGCCTGCAATTTATTTAAGTGTCATGCAGCTGTTGAAGCACAGAGGCTCTGAGCCGCCGCCGCCGCCGCTGCTGCTCCTCCTGCTCCTCCTCCTCCTCCTCCTCCTCCTCCTGCTGCTGCTGCTGCTGCTGATTCTCTCTGTGAAGTCGACGGCTCACAACACGGTGAGTGTGCTGCCTGACTGCCTGACTGCCGCGGGGCATATTTCACCTTTGTGTTTTGATTTTGTGTCGTGTGAAGTTGCTTTAATTCAATTCGACTATAGAGCTATATTTAGCTGCAGAAATCCCCCCCAGCTGGAGCGGAAGGCAGGTGGCGGTCGCACCTCTGGGTGAGGAGGGAGGGGGAGGAGGAGGAGGAGGAGAGGGGGGACGACGAAGACTATAGTGACATCACACTGTTAGCTTGTCATGCCAACATCAAATCTCAGAGGCCCCTCAGGCAGAGAGATGGAGGAGGAGGAGGAGAGGGTTGAAGAGTGGAGCGTGAGAGGGCCAGGTGGTGAGAAGAGAGGAGGAGGAGAAGAGGAGAAGGAAAGGAGAAGGAGAGGTGGAGGAGAGAAGGAGAGGAGAAGAAGAGTAGAGGAGAAGGAGAAGAGAAGGAGAGGAGAGGAGACGAAAGGAGAGGAGAGGAGAGGAGAGGAGGGGAGAAGGAGAAGAGAGGAGAGGAGATGGAAAGGAGACGAGAAGGAGAGGAGACGAGGAGAAGGAGAGGTGGAGGAGCAACTCATGATATTTTAAATCTGAGCTGATTTCCTTCTCCTCCTTCTCCTCTTTCTTCTCCTCCTCCTTCTTCCCCCCCCTCCTCCCTCCCTCCTACCCTCAAACTCATTCAGGTTATTTGACTTTCAGGGAGTTTTTTGTTTCATTGGGATGCAAAGCATGAAAGAAAGGCGAGGTGAAGGAGGAAAGGCAGCAAAGCAAGAGAGAGAGAGAGGAGGAGGAGGAGAGGAGGAGGAAAGGAAAGGAGGAAGGGAGGAGGGTGTTGCTTTAAACGAGTAATTAACCAGTCATTCAATGTCAAGTGCTCACTTTCAGGTGGAAACTTAGAAATGTGCGGACAAGTCAAATACCGAATCCTTCGCCCTTCACACGGCAATTAGTAATCCCACACACTAATGTTTCCTGGATGAATGCACCGGCTTCTTTTTCCATCGTGTTTACTCTCTCTCTCTCTCCTCCTTTTCTCCTCCTCTTTCATTTATAGTGTGATATGTTTTACAGTTTGCTGTGAAGGATCCTGCTCTATAAAAACATGCTTATAGTGAGTCTTATTATGTTATACAGCATATTTTTAACTATTAAACCCTGAACTGATTCATGGAGACAGTAAAAAATCTCATCAGGTTAGTCTAACACTGATCATTATGTGCATGAATTAGGCTGAATTCTTATTAAAAGATATCTTAACCCTCCTGTTGTCCTCAGGTCAAGGAAGGAAGGAAGGAAGGGAGGAAGGGAGGAAAGAAGAAAGGAAGGAATGAGAAAGGAAGGTAAGGAGGGAGGGAGAGATGAAAAGAGGAAGGCGGGAAGTTAAGAAGGTTATTTGGACAAGTTTTATGTTAGGAAGGAAGGAAGGAAGGAAGGAAGGAAGGGAGGAAAGGAGTAAGAAGGGAGGAAAATAGGAAGGAAACGAAGGAATGGAGGAAAGAAGGACGGAAAGAATGAGGGAGGAAGGAAGCGAGGAAGGAAAGGAGGAGGGAAGGAAGGAAGGAAGTGAGGAAAGAAGTATGGAAGAATTTGTTTCTTCCAAGAGGGAGGGAGAAGAATGAAGGAAAAATTAAAGAAAGAGGGGGGAATGAAGGAAGGAAAGATCTTACATCTGTCCTTCCTTCCTTCCTACCTTCCTTCCTTCCTTCCTTCCTACCTTCCTTCTTTCCATCCTTCCTTCAGTCCTTCCTTCTTTTCTTCCTTCTTTCCTTCCTTTCTTCTGTCCTTCCTACCTTCCTTCGTTCCTTCCTTCCGTCTGTCTGTCCGTCCTTCACTGTCTGTCTTTCCTTCCTTCCGTCTGTCTGTCCGTCCTTCACTGTCTGTCCTTCCTACCTTTCTTCCCTCCTTCCTTTTGTCTATCTTTCCTTCCTTCCTTCCTTCCTTCCCTTCTTATTTCCTTCCTTCCTTCCTTCCATCTTTTTAATGATCCGGCCCACATGAGATCAGATTGGTCTGTATGTGGCCCTTGAATGAAAATGAGTTTGACTCCTCTGGTCTGAGGTTATGAAATCAGATATTTAATCTATCTATTTTCATATATCTGTAGCTATTTTCTTTCTTACCGTGCGTCCCGCTTCGTTATTGTGTCTGTTCATCGCTGATCGAGCGTCCGGACGGTTCTCTCTGGCGTCTGCGAACTCTCTGGACACCAGCACCCCGAACTCCGCGTCCTCGCTGCACCCGCCCCATTTCCACCCTTCGCCCGGCGGCCCCTTGTGGTGGGAGTCACATCCGCACATGGTGGACGTTCCCTCGGCGCAGGAACGCGTCACGGCGAAGGCGACGCCGGCCGAAGCTATGGCGTGGACGAACGCTGACTCTCTGGTTGCTAAGAGACAGAGAGAGAGAGAGAGAGAGGGAGCGAGAGAGAGAGAGAGAGAGAGAGAAGGTAAAAAAAAAAGTGTCAATCATGAGTTAAACATGGACAAGAGCCATCTTTACTACTGCCAACATCCAGACAGACGTATTGAAAGGGAAACCTGGAGGCGATAACCTTTTAACACAGCATTTCATCTTAGAGGAGGCACACTTCTGCTTCGGTATTTGCCACTGCGAGAAAAAAAAAGCCTATAGAAACTGACATATTTCACCCCCTACCCCCTCCACCCCCTTCCCCTCCTTCTCCTTCTCCTCTCCTCTCTTACTTCATTATATGTAAACATGATTCACAGTCTGTACCGTATACTGTCGTCACTGAGAGGAGGAAGTAGTACAGGAGGAACATGAAGGAGCCTAAAAGCAGAGTCCCTGCAGTGACATCAGCTCATTGTGTCGATGTCAGGAGGGCCGAACGCTCGGTGGGATCTCACTGACCTCCTGTCATCCCTGAGGTGTGCTGCTGCTTTGCATCTGGATAGTGTTTCAGGAATGTTGTCACCCCTCCCTCCTCTCTCCTCCTCCTCCCCCCTCCTCCTCCTCTCCCTCCTGTTCAGAGCCCCGAGGCCTTCAGGTGAAACTTAGCAGTGTGTCGGCCTGTTTCTTTTTTAGAGGGGATGGAGTTACGCCTCCTTTGAAGGCAACAGCTTATTATGTAACCAGACACCATTGTTTCACAATCACAGCACACTTACCACGGCTCACCCATTACACACCAGCTAGCTCTGTTACACACACACACACACACACACACACACACACACAGGTACGGGGAAGGGTTTTAAACTTAGATCACACAGTGGCCACTAAAGCCTGAAATTCCTCTTCAATCCCAATCACACCACTTTAAATGCGGCCAGACAAAAGTTTACTCATGTTTTGGGGCTTCGGGCTCATCATAGTTCTCACCATGAATGTGTCTGGAAGCAAAGTCACGACTAAAAAAAGTGTCTTTTTGCCTTTAGAAGCCAATATTTGATATTTGTAGGTGTTTTATTTGAATGTGTGATAAGAAATAGGGATGTATTATGTGTGCTTTTAGATGTTCAACCTGAAGACAGCCATATTAATATGACATTTCTATGTTATTATAGCTGAAACGATCCCAATCAGACCACTTTAAATGCTGCCATGCAAAAGTTTACTCATGTTTTGGGGCTTCGGCCTCGTCATATTTCTCACCTGGAAGCAAAGTTACGACAAAAAAAAGGGTGTTTTAGCCTGTAGGAGCCAATATTTGATATTTGTAGGTGTTTTATTTTAATGTGTGATAAAAAATAGGGATGTATTATGTGTATTTTTAGATGTTCAACCTGAAGACAGCCACACCAATATGATATTTCTATGTTGTTATATCTGAAACAATCCCAATCAGACCACTTTAAATGCCGCCTGACAAAAGTTTACTCATGTTTTGGGGCTTCGGGCTCGTCATATTTCTCACCTGGAAGCAAAGTTACGACAAAAAAAGTGTGTTTTTGCCTGTAGGGGCTAAATTGGTGCAACAAGAGTCAATATTTTATATTTCTGGGTGTTTTATTTGAATGTGTGATAACAAATAGGGATGTATTAAGTGTATTTTTAGATGTTCAACCTGCAGACAACACCATTAATATGATATTTCTATGTTATTATATCTTAAATGATGATTCTGGGTGACACACACTCCTCAGGTTGGGCATCCCCGCTCACCCTGGCAAGCCTTTAGCCGGGCCCTCCTCAACATGGGCCTGTGAGCTCGGGGCCCCTGGAGCTCTGGCTCTTAGCCAAGGCTAGCGCTGCTGCTGCTACCTGCTGGGCCCATCAATCCGCCTTTGTTTCCCTTGTGTCACACTGTATTATCCACACAAAGGGCCCAGCGACTCGCGCCCCCACAGCCCCGCTCTGCCCGGAGCTGGCATTCCCTAAACTCCCTAACCCCCTCGCTCTCTCTCTCTCTCCTTCTCTCTCTGTCTCTCTCTCTCTCTCTCCAGCCACCCCTCTCCGCCAACACCCTGAGCTGAAATCCCATACACCACCACCCACCGCAGGACCTCAACGCCCCCCCCCCCCCACTTCCTCCAGGCATCCAACACCAACACCAACACACTGCTTAAGGTGGCTGGAGCTGATGCTTCTTAGCTCTTCCTTCCTTCCTCTAACTCCAACCCCCCCCCCCCCACCCCCCTCCCCTCTCCCTTCCTTCATTCATCAGTCCTAAAAAAGTGAGTGAGAGACGCTCCTCTTCCCTCCTTCCCTCCTTCCTTTGCTTCCCTATATCCCAAAGTGGTGCACACCCGGGCTAGGTTGGGAAGAGATCCCCTTTCAGCCTGTTTTCATGACAGAGTCAAAAGGGCGTGTGAATGGGGCGTCCGTGGGAGCTGGACTGTGTGAGGCGCGCACTGGTCTTCATGCACAGTAGGGGTTGAGCAGAGCCCCCCGGCCCTTTTCTATTGCCTGTAATCTCATTTGGCCTCCCCTCTCCCTTTTATTTGACTGAGGAGCTTGGACTGCTCACGCTGCCCATTTCTGCCCAGATTCCTTCCCCTCTGACACACAGGCTAATTCATTTCCAATCAGCCACCTCGCTCACTAACACACAAACTTCTACTTTTATAATTAGGGAAGGTGGCAGAAGGAGAAGGAGAAGGTGTTGGTGGTGGTGGTATTTGGGTGGGCGGGGGGGCGGGGGGACACCTGTGCCTATTGTTTGCTACTGTCAAGCTTTTTCGGGAGCGGGAGTGTTTAAAAAAAAAAAAAAGGAAAGACGGAAGACGGAGGAAAGGAGGCAGGAGTTGGAGCAATCTGACAATTAGCATTCTGCGTGTGAAGTGCCTGATGGATGTCTACCAGTATATCAGCTGTACTTGTCAGGTTTCGCTGATAGATTTACGGCGTTGACCCCCTTTCATGTACGAGAGTGTAAACACGGCGAAGGAAAACCTGTAAAAAAAAAAAAAAGAGAGAAAAAGATAGATAGAAAAGAAAGAAAAAGGAGCCTCCGACTACAAAAACAAATGCGATATTGAAGGTAAAGATGGATGTAAGTGGAATAATGTGTCAGTGCTTGTACCTGCGCTCATTTTTCTCACTGCAGCCAGGAAAGGTGTATATTATTGTAATTGCCCTAGTTAGTCGTTTGTCAGCAGAAGCCCAAAGAAAGAAAGAACAGGCAGTGCTGAGCCTTAGGGTGCAAACTGTGTAAAATGCTTCATGTTGAGCTTTTGTAACAGCTTGCAGTAGCCTTCACTGTGCTGCCTACTTCTTCTTCTTCTTCTCTGTCTTCTTCCTCTTCTTTCTTTCTTTTAACAGCCGGGTGTTGTTTGGCTCACATCAACTTATTTTAGATACATCATTACAAAATGCAGCAATAAAGATTTATATCAGCCTACTTCTTCTTCTTCTTCTTCCCCTTCTTCTTCTTCTTCTTCTTCTTTCTTTCTTTTAACAGCCGGGTGTTGTTTGGCACACATCATTTAGTTTTAACTTATTTTAGATACATGTGTACATCGTTACAAAATGCAGCAATAAAGATTCATATCAGCCTTTTTTTTTCTTCTTCTTCTTCTTCTTCTCCTTCTCCATCTTCTTCTTCTACTTCTCCTTCTTCTTCTTTCTTTTAACAGCCAGGTGTTGTTTGGCACACATCATTTTAAATACATGTGTATATCGTAACAAAATGCAGCAATATATAACGATTCATATCAGCCTTTTTCTTCTTCTTCTTCTTCTTTTTATGCATAAAAAAGCCAAACAAACCTTTATCTAGTACGGGGCCGAAGATGGCGAGGTTATCCTTGATGGTGGTGCAGTTCCACCGGCGGCCCCTGAACTGGTGCTGGCACTCCTGGATCCCCAGTTTGACCCCCTCGGCGACACTGGGCATGATCTCAATGTAGTTGCGACAGAATCGCAGCTGCTTGGGCACCAGGCCGGGGATGGAGCCGCACAGGATGGGCTGGGAACCCAGAGATGAGTACTGCTGCCCGAGAGCCAGCGACCTAGGACACACAGAGAGGAGAGAGGGGAGAGGAGAGATTAATTTAAGGAGACTAAAAACATCTAAAAACATCAACATCTTAACATTATATTAGAAACTGTTTGCTCATGCTGTGCTGTTTAAGGCTCGGGGTATTGAAGTGTCATAAATTGGATTTAAACGCACGGTCAGCTTTGTAATTAAGGTGGATTAGAGTAAAATGGGACATTAATTAATTTAGGACAACTAAGCTCCTGTGCCTTTCTCTCTTTTTCTATTCAGTTATTTTAAAGCTAACTAGTTTATGCCTACTGTGTAAGTTATATTGTTTAAAATTACACAAGTGGAAATACAGACTACTAGGTCTACTGAATTAAATGACCAAATATGGGCATGCACATTCAGAAAGTTTTGGCAGTTAAGGCTCCTTTGTATAAATAAAAATATTTCTAAGCCTGAAAAACCAATGTCCACAAATTCTGAAACTTTTAAATTCAATATCCGATCTTCTGCTTTCATAATGATATTAGGTGTTAATATAATGTATTAGATTCATATGTGAATAGGGGTAAAAAAGTCAGAATTGCACCCTTAAATCCACCTTAACTGCACGTAATCCTTTGATCAGAACCTTCCACAGTGATTTCAATAAGCAGCATCGTCTCTCCGCAGGTATTGAAAGAATTCAAACGATACTCAACCCTGATGCTTTTTTTTTTTTTTTTGGTTACGATTTTTATAGGATGTGGGAATTTGGAAGCGCCTGCCTCAGCCTGTGCCCTCCCTGAACTCAACCCCACAATAGCGCTGATGGTGACCTGCCAGAGAGGCCTCCCTGAAAGGCAACCTGCTCCACCAGAGGAGGGCTGCTTCACTTTCGGCTTTCATTAATCTCATGTTTTACTGTGAGCGTTTTTTCTCTGACAGTACAGTGATTCATACTTGAGTGTTTTATTGACTTATCTGCTTAATGTAGTTTATACAAAGAGCTCCTGTTTATTTTGTCTCCTTTTTTTTTTTTTTCTTTCTTCTTCTCCTTCTTCTCCACCAAGAAGTGAAGGGGAGGGGAGGCTAATAGGCCCCACTTCAGGGCAGGGATACAAGCTATTAGTACTGACTTTTCAAAGTGTTTCCACTTGTTAGCATACACAGATCTGCTGATCTAACAGATAACACACAAGAACCTGTCTGATTAGTTTGGGAAAAGCCCCCTCATATAATTTAAAATATATGAAAACACCTGCCTCAGCACCTTCCATCATTTGTGGTTTTCCTCTGGAGGTGGTGATTTTTTATTTTTTTTTTATTTTTTAAGAGTGACAGCGAATGCAGCCGAGCTTTTCTTAAGTGATGGGACAAAAAAAAAAAAAACCTGCAATATCTGAAGCAGCAGAAGAAGAAGAAGAAGAAGAAGAAGAAGAGCGGTGCAGATGTGCCTAAGCAGGGATTAATCACAACACGAGACAGCCAAGACCGGCCCCTCGATGCCAGAAACCATTATAGTTTCATTCAGGTAATTAATTTTAATTGCTTTCTATTTTTCTTGAAATAAAAGAAAGAGATAGAAAGAAAGAAAGAAAGAAAGAAAAGGGGAAAAAAAGCATGTTTGCCGTGCCCTTGTTTTAACACGCTTTCTGAGGTGACAAGCTCAAACGAAACTGAGCGGCTCCCTCCAGAAGCTCAGGCGGTTACTGTGTGAGGATGTCTGACTCGAATTTCATGTTTGTTTATTTATGAAGATACAGTCGATCACCTGAGGAAACCCACATGCACAGGTCTGCACGCTCTGGAAGAGAAGTGGGTGAAGGGGAAGTTTCTTTTTTTTTTTTTTTTTTTTTTTTGCAGGTTTTAGATGCAAAAAACTCTCCAGACTAAACTTCAGTTTGAGGCGGACAACGTGGCGCTGGAGGGGTATGAAAGGATCACGAGATGGGAGGAGGGATGAGGAGGAGGAGGGGGGATGGGGGGGGGGGGGGGGTGGAGGTGGAGGTGGGAGGAGGGTGACAAATGCCACTGATCAGATCAGAGCGCCACTCAGGATGACCTCAGGACCCCCGCAGGGCGCAACCCAATCACAGCAGCCTCTGACTCTGACAGATGAGTGCGGCGGCAGAGCAGTGCCCCACCCCGACCGACACACACACACACACACACACACACACACACACACACACACACACACACAAAAAGTCAAACCATTGAAGTCAACAAAAAAACACAAAAATCCCCCTTTTAGATAGTTCTCAGCTCATGTACACTTTTGCTTTCTACATATGGCCGCCACCAAAAACCCTGCCCCCCCCCCCTTCTCCCCCTCCTCCTCCTCTACCACCCCCCCCCACCCCCTCCTTCTCCTCCCTTCTTTTGATCTCAGGTGAGCATTGTTACAGTGAGCTCACAGGTATCAAGCTTTACCCGAGGAGATTACGCACTGAGACACGATGGCTGTGTTGTTGTGTTGTTACAGCTGATCTCATAGTGAAAACATGGTGAACCCCCCCCCCCACCCCCCACCCACCACCCTCCTCCTCCTCCTCGCCCTTCGCCTGCGCCCCCCCCCCTCGTACATTTACTGTTGTTGGCATGTGTTTCCTGACTGACGCTGATACACAAACTAATCTTATGTTTCAGAAAGACACAAATATCAAGACTCGACTGATATTTCACCGATATTAGGGGAGTAAAAAAGCTGATAATCTCATATATATACAGATTATTTTGGATTAAATGTAATTATCAAACATTTATGACACCAATATTTAACTTTATTGTATAAAATTACATCAGTCCTCACAGATATATCGGTCGCAGTGAATATGTTGTCCAATATGTGCCGATATTTCTTTAAAAGTTAAGTTATATAGGCCTCATTTAACGTATATATGATGATCAAGTTTAATATATACATACTTTTTTTTGTTATGTGTTCTTGGTTATTTAGTTATAGTTTAGTTTAGTTAGTTATAGCTAATTATAATTATTAAATTCCCATTGGAAGTGCAGTGATGTTATTTTATACAATAAAGTTTAATGTCAAATGGTTTCAAAATAAAAGTAGTTATTTTAGTTAGTTATAGCTTATTATATAGGAAGTGTAGTGTTTCAGTGCAGTGATGTCATTTTATACAATGAAGTTTAATGTCAAATGATTAAAATATCATTGCATATCATTGCCACAAGTGATTTTTTAAATTTTAATTTCAAAATAAAAGTAGTTATTTTAGTTAGTTATAGCTAATTATAGTGTTTCAGTGCACTGGTGTTATTTTATACAATAAAGTTTAATGTCAAATGGTTAAAATATCATTGCCACAAGTGTTTTTTAAGGGATAGTTTCAAAATAAAAGCACAGTTATTTTAGTTAGTTATAGCTAATTATATAGGAAGTGTAGTGTTTCAGTGCACTGATGTTATTTTATACAATAAAGTTTAATGCCAAATGGTTAAAATACCGTTGTCACAAGTGTTTTTTAAGGGATCGTTTCAAAATAAAAGCACAGTTATTTTAGTTAGTTATAGCTAATTATATAGGAAGTGTAGTGTTTCAGTGCAGTGATGTCATTTTATACAATAAAGTTTAATGTCAAATGGTTAAAATATCATTGCCACAAGTGGTTTTTAATTTTAATTTCAAAATAAAAGTATGTTTATGTATATATATATATTATTTGTATCAGTCTGGCTCTAACTGAAACAGTCAACTTCAATAGGAATATAATGTAATAAAGAAAAAGGATTAAATATACATAAAATGCTGCCTGTATATCTTTAAATATATAAATATATCAGCACTTATCAGACAACATATTGATATATCTGTGATGGATCAATATCAGCTCTAATAAATCTACCCAAGCCTCTTCTCTTTCATATCCAACTTAATAATCCAATTTTTTTTTTTTTTTTAAACGCTGCTTTGCTCAATTTGACGTTCCCTTTTTGAAAAGTTAGTAATGTGATAGCGCTCATCAATCTCCATCCGTGTTCTCGTCACGAGTTTAACCAACCGAGCGATGGCAGCTACATGAGCTCATCCTTCAAGTCCTCCTTCAAGATCCCGCCAAAAAACATCACTGCGTTTAAAAGTGTTGCTGACATCATGTTGTCTGGTGACTGTGAGTGACTAAAGGACCTTAATTACACTGTCTGCTAGCTCGGTTGCTGCCCATTAATCTCTCAGTCAGTTGGGGGGGGGGGGGGGGACGGGGCTCTTAAGGTCACGTGCTGAACTCAAACATATATCTATCCCAGGGGTGTCAAACATGCGGCCCGTGGGCCAGAACTGGCCCGCTGAGGGGAGCAATCCGGCCCATTTTACTTCCTGTGTTCTTTTCCTTCCTTACATCTGTCCTTCCTCCTTACTTTTTCCTTTCTTCCTTCTTTCCTTCCTTCTTTCCATCCTTCCTTCCTACCTTCCTTCTTTCCATCCTTCCTTCTGTCCTTCGTTCGTTTCTTCCTTCCTCCCTTCCTTCCCTCTGTCCTTCCTACCTTCCTTCTTTCCTTCTTTCCATCCTTCCTTCCTCCCTTACTTCCGTCTGGCTGTCCATCCTTCACTGTCTGTCCTTCCTACCTTTCTTCCCTCCTTCCTTTTGTCTGTCTTTCCTTCCTTCCGTCCAATCCGGCCCATTTTTCTTCCTTCTTTCCTTCCTCCCTTTCTTATTTCTTTCCTTCCATCCTACCTACCTTCCTTCCTTCCACCTTTCCTTTCTTCCTTCCTTCCTTGCTTCTTTGCTTTCTTGTCTTCTTTCCTTCTTTGTTGCCTTCCCTCCATCCTTCCTTCCTTCCATCTTTCCTTCATCTTCTTTTACTTTCTTCCTTTCCTTCCTTGCTTCCTTCCTTTCTTGTCTTCTTTTCCTTTCTTTCTTTCCTTCCTAATCCCTTTTCCTTTCTTCCTTCCTTCCTCACTTCCATCCTTCCTTCCTTTTGTCTTTCCTTCCTATCACTTTTCCTCTTCTTTCCATCCTTGTTTCCTTCCTTCCTTCCATCTTTTTTAATGGTCCGGCCCACATGAGATCAAATTTGGCTGTATGTGGCCCTTGAATGAAAATGAGTTTAACCCCCCTGACATATCCTGTCCAAAAAAATAAAAAACCCTTCAGATATCCATGCGTTCAGATATTCACATCGCCATGCCAACTTCTTCCATTCAGGACATCTCTCCTGCTGCCACTCCTAACTCCAACCCCCCCCCCCCCTCGGCTTATCCAGTGAATTTGGGATTTCTGATGGAATCAATTAGCTAACCGCACGGGACTTTGTGGTGGACGTAGCGTGTTTAGACTACAAGCTCGTGGATCTGCCAGCCTATTTGTCTTTGTTTGCAAAAAAAAAAAAAAAAAAGGATGTGCCTCGCTTGATCCGTATGGACAGACGAGATGAAAGGGATATTTTTTTTTTTTTTTGGCGAGGTGCTAATGAGAGTCTTAACCCTGAGGGGGGTTTATGAGGCATATCGTGCAAACACACACACACACACACACACACACACACATACACACGCCCGACCACGATGTGTGTGCTGCTGCCTCACTTCTCGGAAAGCCACGAGCGACCGACGTGTCTCAACCGAGCGAGGGAACAGCAACAGACGCCGAGACCTCCGCAGAAGGCAGAAAATGCCGGGGGAATCTGCTGCAGGGGGACGAGACGAAGCAACAGCAGCAGTAAGAACAGCAAGAGCAAGAGCAGCGGGGAACGGGGGGTGGGGGGGGGTGGGACTGCAGGGTTTGGCAGGTGCATGCCCGGGCAAGTTCGTATGGGGCCTCTCTCGTGGCCTCGGGGGGGTTTTACGACTTGGTTGGGGGTTTTCTCAGTGTATAAACCGAAGGGCTGATGTGAAAGTATGATGGGCTTGTTGGAAAGAAACCACAGATATGAAACAGAGGAAACAAAGGGATTCCACCACACACATTGCCGAAGAGTGGAAATTCACGCAATCAAAACTTTTGAACACTGTCAACAAGAAACTTTTTTTGACTTTTCGAACCGCTCCCAAAACGCAATAAAAAAATTCAGGACGAGTTTAAATCTCAACTGCACATCTCTCTCTCCCCCCCCTCTCTCTCTCTCCCCTCTCTCTCTCTCTCTCTACGCTCAGTTCAAGTCCTGGAGTGAGTGAAGGAATCTTGTCCTATCACAAATATGTTGCAGCTGGGATTGTGGGAGGTCTGCAGTCTGCATTAAAGAAAGGAAGAAAAAAAAGGTGGTGGTGGGTGGGGGGGGGGGGGGGGGGGTTGACTTGTTGTGGAGCACAAGTCTATGCACAGATGAGCTCTCTTATGTCCAGAGGTGCAAAATCTAGCAGGTGACCCTCTGAACCTGTTGAGCAGAACATGACATTTGACCTTATCGCCGCCTCGAGCCGCCAAACAGAAAAACAAGTTCATGAACAGCTAGCAGAGATAATCCTCAGCATGTTTGTGCTTCATTAATCAACAATAAGGCTTCAGTGATTTGCATTGGAACAAACCAGGCCTCAATATATCTTCTCTTGAGTCTCCGCTTACCTTTTTTTCCCCCCCAACTATCTAATTATTGAGAACAAGATACAAAGAGACAGTAATATAAAAAGACAATATTAGCACACACGGCTAGCTAGCATAAACTCCACTTTTATGAGCCAGCTTCTTAATCTACGCGAATTCATGATTTTAATCGATTGGGACTCCGTAGAGTGTAAAGTGATTTGCATGGGAACAAACCAGGCCTCAATATATCTTCTCTTGAGTCTCCGCTTATCTTTCTTTTTATTGAGAACAAGGTACAAAGAGACAGTAATATAAAAAGACAATCTCCCCCCCAACAACATCCAGTGCATCCCATTTTAAGGAGATTAAATAAGTAATTAAATAAATAAAGGTTATGATCTTGACAGGTAAAGGTAAGTCTCCGCTTATCTTTAAAAGAAGGAAAAGGCAATAAGTCACTAGTGTTGTTTAGTGCAAACCCAACGCTAACCTTCTTAGCTTAGCTTCTTAGCTTAGCGTAGTAAATTTAGATACAGAGCAAGCATGATATAGTAAGAGTTTGAGATCTTCACACATAAATACAGATGCTCTAAGTTATACTATACATATAATGGGCAAAAGAGCTACTTTATATATGATATGAGCTACTTTAGGGTGAAACTTAATCATTTTACAACCTTTAAAAGTTTCGGTGTTCCCTTGAATGAAACAAACTTTAGACTGATATTGTAGCGTGAAGCCAAAAGTGTCATCTGATACTTTGCTGTTGATGATTACACTAAAATCACTCCAAGCATTTACTCTTCTCTTTGCTAATCCTGTAAGGGACATGGCACATTTCATTTTAATTATGATATATAATGTCAATCATATGCTGCTACTAAACTGTTGCGTGTTTTTAATATGATTGTGAGCACGACTGCTCGACACACGACTATGTTTTAAATATTTTACAATTTTTAGTATCGACTTTTAAAATGGGATCTGGTGAGAAACAGTATTTAGTTTTATTATGTGTATGAAGATACTCAATGAAATGTCAATAAAGTGAATAATAAAAGGAAATAAATATATATCACATCCGGCTGCCATCGCTGGTTTGAATGAGGAAGTTATTTTAGCGTAATCTCCTCTCTTAGAAACAAGCTTACATCATCAAACAGGTGATTATATTAGCTAAGTTTTATATAAGTGTAAGATTGCCAACAAAGTAAAAACCTCTCTTCTCAGTTTTTCATTCAGGAATATGAGCAGCACCTACAGACCATTACATCCTGCAGTAGTAAGAAAGGATGGAGGCATATTTTGTTATTCACGTTCATTCAATAAAGTTTTTTTGTCTTCTTTTGGCAAACTGAGAGATTCAAGTTGTTATTTGGATAAATACGACAAATCTGGAAATGGCTTCAAAACGGTAAGTAAGTGTTTTGTTTGTAAATATTTAACCTTAAGACTTAAAGTTGAACGTTACATCGGAGGCGGAGCGCTAACGTCGAAACTTAAGTATAAAACAATTAGCTTTACCTGGCAGCTACTTTACCTTTCATCATTAGGCCTACACCTCTTTCACGTAGAACAATATCTGTTTTTTCAGTGTCTTTAAAGCACATTTTACCTTCACGGTGTCTGTGTTTTATCGTAACGTCCCGTATACTAACAATGCTAACATCCTAACGTCCCGTATGCTAACGTCCCGTATACTAACAATGCTAACATCCTAACGTCCCGTATGCTAACGTCCCGTATGCTAACAATGCTAACGTCCCGTATGCTAACGATGCTAACGTCCTAGCTTCTTTGCGCTTGCACAGTCGGGTCACTGCGTATGTTTACGTGCAATGACTTTGTGCTTTTCATACCTCTCACTGCGAGCTAGTACACACAGCTAGCTAACATAAACTCCACTTTTACCAGCCAGCTTCTTAATCTACATAACAAATAATACATTATGGAAGTATTTAGCTCCTTTAGTTAAATATAGCTAGATACGGACAGGTAGCTATAAAACTAATGCAGTCAAATACAACAGTGCTGCAATAAAGTCTACATTCATGAAGATTATAATGAGTGAGTTAGTGAGTATATATTAGATTATTTTTTAGCTATGTTTCTAATATTTTGTCCATCGTAATGCTGTATGAGAACGTTAAAATCTAGCTGTAATTATCTACCTTGAGCTCTGGTTGAGAGACAGTGTTGTATGTTATATTTAAGTTTTTCATGTTTAGCAGTAGCCTATATAACAAATTGAATGTTCAAGTGTCTGACAGGAAGGAAAAAGAGTGCGATTAAAGAGCTTGTCACAATCCATCCCTCCATGCATTATTATTCCTCAGGCGCTGTTCAAAAAAAAAAAAAGACTCATGGATGGAAACCTTCGTGCACGAGGCAGGTAGAGCAAAACTGAACGGTTGTGTTGCTACTTGTAAGTTCCTGAGGATGTCAAAGAGAGAGCGAGCGAGAGAGAGAGAGAGAGAGAAGCCTTGATCGCAAACGCAAACATAGTGACAACAACGTTAGCTGTGTGTATATTTGGCTCGCAACCCTCCTCCTTCGTTTGAGGGGGCATGCCGAAAACTGCTTACACATGATGATATAATTTTCCATTTCTTTTGATCACAGGGCTGGGACACTCTCCAGGTTACTGCTGCTGTCAGGTGAAGGGGAAGAAATAAAGCTTGATGATGTATTCAAAGACCTATAGTTAGGGTGGGATTTTAGATCGTTTCATTTTGGATCCAAGCCTTGAATCTCTTGTATCATATTAGCGAAGATTAATATACTAAGTTCTTAAATATGAACTTCTAACTTCTGCTGCTTGTTTAAAAGCTACAGGAATTTGGACGGATCCGACTTGATTTGATAAGATAAGCCGTCCTGTTCCAATATATTTGCCAATCGTGATTATCGACTATGGGTACAAGTTGTTCTTCGCCGTGTCTGAACAAGTTAACTTATTTCATTAAAGAGAAATTAATGTTAGCTTATGCTTGCGTTTGTGCCTGAAGCGTTGAATCCCAAAGTGAGCTCTGTCACTTCTTCTTCTTCTTCTTCTTCTTCTTCTTCTTCTGTCTGTGTTTGTGTGTGAAGTGAACTTCCTGGAAGAGGGGCCTTGGCAGTAACAGACGGCGAGAATATTGTTTGCATTAAACTCTTATCCACCCCTCATTTACCTCCTATATATATGTTGACGCCGCAGCTCAACTTGTCAGATTTGCCCGGAGGACATCGATGTTGCTAAATGAGACTTTTCGAGATGAGCAGCAGCAGCAGTACAGAGAGAGAGAGAGAGAGAGAGAGAGAGAGAGAGAGAAGCCGCAGACGTGCAAACACTGAAAACATTGCCATCAGAATCTCACAATCCCACAGCAGAGAGTCCGCGGAGAGATAAAGACACTCGAAAGAGAGTAAGTGGGCCAAGGAAAAGTTGCCGGCTTTGCCTTGAGGATGGGACTTTTCCTGGTGGAGGCTGGAATGCAAAGCTCTCCTGTCTGTGTTTTGTTGTCTTCTCTTTTCTCTCTCTCTTTCTCTCCCTCTCTCTCTCTCTCTCTCTCTCTCTCTCTCTCTCTGGCACACTTTTGATTTGTGGTCCAACAGCTCCTGGCTGATCAGATAAAAAATGACAGGACCCCTGAAAAATGTTCCAACCTGTTCTTTTCTTTCTACCTCCCTTCCTCTCCTCTCTCTCTCTCCTCTCTCTCTCCTCTCCTCTCTCTCTTTCTTTATTTCTATCTCTGCAGACTGTTACAGCGAGTGCGGAGGTGCGGAGTTGGGACAAGGAGCCCCTGCAGTCACAAGTATGGAGAGACGTGAAGAGGGGAAACTGAACAGGGTGTAAACTTGTGAACCTGCCTGTCAGGAAGTGAAGGAGAGCAGCAGCAGCAGCAGTAGCAGCAGCAGCTCTGTGCACAGTAGTTACACCAGAGACTCGGAAAGCTCTGTGTCTTTCTTTTCTTTTTTTGGGGGGGGGGGTTATCTTCTTCTTTTTTTTTACGTGGACACAACAGAGTCTGAGCTGTTGTCTCAAGAGGACGGAGCGTGTTTGAATGAGACTCTTAGGGAAGGAGAGGAGGAGAGGAGGAGGGGGGGGGGAGTTGGGGGGGCTCGAGGGTGTGAATGAACCACCCAACTCAAACAGCACATTGTCTCCCCGCTCATTAGAGCTAGCTTGTTGGCTGCTGCGGCTTCTGCTGCTGCTGCTGCTGCTTGAATTGTCAGCAGTAATGCATCCTATGCAAATCATAACTTGTAATGGATTGTCAGGAATCTTCCAACCTATGTCTGGAATTTTCTTTGCGGACATTTTTTTTTAAAAACACCCGCACAGCGTCTTTTTAAAAGTAATTAAAAAAAACTTAAAACTTAATTGTTGTTGACTTTAACACACGGTGTGG
Organism: Scomber japonicus; assembly: GCF_027409825.1. Lineage (NCBI taxonomy): Eukaryota > Metazoa > Chordata > Actinopteri > Scombriformes > Scombridae > Scomber > Scomber japonicus. Next base: position 5,413,253 of record NC_070597.1, on the reverse strand, counting down.
TGGGAAACGTTGGTTTGATGACGCTTTGCCAATCCCCAGTTATTTCACTCACAGCCAAAAAACCACGCTGATCTGTTGTTGCAGGTTCTTCTCTTTATGAAACTCTTCTTCTATGTTTATGCTTCTTATTTATTATACTCCTGAACTGTAAAAGGATGCTCTGACAGCTGCTGTCAAACATCTGTCGCCAGTTTTAGACTATTTTATTTGGGTTAGGCTCATGCACGCTGTCGTGTTTTTGGATAATATTTAACTTTTCAGAGATGTTTAGCCTCTTTTTTTAACTTTAAAAAAGGGTTTTAGAGTAAAGTATGGTTATATATCTCAATTTAAAGTATTATATATTTAGATATCTGCACTTAAAGTCAGCTGCTGTATCGCCACTAATACTGAGACACTTCCAATCTGAAGAAGTTAAATCTATTTTATTGATAGTAATCTTGTAATTTCGAGATGTTGAATGATTCTTTCTTCCTCTTTCTTTCTTCCTACACTGCATCTATTCATTGTTTAATTAACCTGACCGTTGACCTGAGGGCTTTGTGCACAGGTGTGATCAGCACATCTTTGCCTCTGACCCCGTAAGGTCAGAGAAATTACTCTCTTCTAATAATTAACCAGTGTTATACAGCCACGCAGGTGAGATCAGCCAGGTAATGAAGACTTTAAATATTACGAGTGTGTGTGTGATTGTGTCTGTGTGTGTGTGTGTGTGTGTGTGTGTGTGTGTGTGTGTGTGTGTGTGTGTGTGTTGGCCTCCCTTACACACGTGTCCCTAACGATCTCTTCGCCCCTGGCCGTCGCTGCTTTTTCCTTTGAGGAACTGTCCTGGCCTGTGTTTTTAGTGCAGCTAATAGCTATGCGCTGGGGGACTTTGTCATTTCCTACAAGAGCACACTGCATGTCCTTTGATGGTGGGGGAAGATTAGGACTCGCCTTCACTACTTTGAAATACCACTCTCCTTTGAACCTCTCACCTAGGCCTGGGTTTGGCTCGGATAATGTCATCCCACATGCTTGTTGATTAAAGACGAGTCCAAGTTGTAGGTTTGGGATGTTTTTTTGGGGACAACGTGATTCAACATCAGTGTCAATTCATTCGAGACTCAATTATGGCGTTAAAACCTGCAGCAGTAGCAGTTTTATTTCTGTTTTCCTGTCGATGTCACTCTCTGTGGAGACGTTTCTCTTAAAAAAAAGCTTTAGCCCAAAATTGCCTTTGACCCCGGCCCTGTGGCGGCTCTCAGCCATTCATAATGAAACCCTAACGTTTCTTATGAATGACATTCTTCAGGACTTTCCTGCTCTTTTCTCCACCTTCAAAACCCGCGCCGTCGAGAATAATACCCGAACATCCTTGATCTTTTCACACAGGGGCGGCAGACGGAGGATTTTCTCGCAGTAAGAATCATTTAAGTGATCCCTCCGCCAGTGGTGGTAGGGGTTTTTTTTTTTTTTTTTTGGGGTTGAAGATTGGATTGAGGATTGGAGGGGAGGGGTGTCACAGCCATATAATGACATTCCTGAGACCCAGAGATGGACTCTAGAGCCCCATTTAAGCCGCTCAGGTTGAACTGGAAAGGTCTGTGTGTGTGTGTGTGTGTGTGTGTGTGTGTGTGTGTGTGTGTGTGTGTGTGTGTATAGACTGAGTAGTTTGGTTAACCTAGATAGCTTTGCGTAAGATCTTTTTGAAGGAGAGGTATGGTGGAGCTGATATTAATGAGGCCCCAATGGTTCCTGAAACTTCCACAAGTGGCACTTCAAACGGCAAATATAATTATTTAATTCAGGAAGCTGCATTTAGACTTTAATTTGCTCTAAATAGAAGTTAAAAGTGAATCACTGAAAGCTTTAAAATACCCAAAAAGCAGATGTGTAAATGTAATATTCTTATCTATTATTATTCTTTTATGTCTTGTAATTTATGTCTGCATATACAGGAGTGACTGAATATTATAATCCGGTTATAATTGCTTTAAAAGCTTTGTGGTTTCTGCTCAGATTACCACTTTTAATTCACCAAAGTGGAGCTCAAACAAAGCTGTCAAGATGTAATAAGTCAGTAAAGTAAGTAAGTAAAATTTATCTGAGTTGCATCTTTTAAATCCAAGGTAACAAAGTGCTTTTACGACAGGATAAAAAGGCTAAAAGGACAAAAAAAAAGAGAAAGAAAAAGGAGACGTAGCACATTAATAGCAGTTAAATGCATCTAAAGTCAAAATGAATCTGATACAGAAAGATTTATATATTATAAGGAGGTTTCATGTGTTACTCATTAAAGCAATAAAAGCTGGTGATGAGTTCAGCATCAGTGAACAGTGAGCGGAAATTCATCACGGAGCATTTAATGACACCATGGATACTGATTAGTTGGGACCTGTTTGCTCCAGTTATCTCTTTATCTCGTCTTTATGCCTCATTGTTTTTCTGACGGCAATCATTTCAAATCTTCAAAGCAACATTAAGCACTAAAACATGGCCCTATACTTTAAAATCACAGTGATCGGCAGAAAGATTAAAAAAGAAATTACATCCAAGTGTACCACGACGACGACCATGACAACGACGACTCTCGCTTTTTGTCTCGTGCAGATTTTGAACAGCAGTGATGATAACAGGAGGATTAAGAGAAAAAACACTTATTGGATTTAAGCATCTCGTGGCTGTGTGCGGCGTGATATGACAGAGTTAAACCGATAATCACTGCTGATGCACGACTGAGCTTGGTTATTGAAGAGAGAGAGAAAGAAAGAGAGAGAGAGAGAAAGAGAGAGAGAGAGAGAGAGGTAATTCTTCCCCTGAAAGTGACTGTCATCATTCACTCCTATAACCAGCCTCTGTTTATCCAAGCAGCACAAACTGAGCTGACAGAGTAGCTTAAGATGTTATAAATATAGACGAGTTAAGCTACTCAGGCTTAATAAAATAAAAAAAAAACTGATAGTGTATTGTGGCTCAGTTGGAGATTATTCAATTATCTTTGATTCGAGGTGGAAAAATTAGATTATAAAACAGTAATACGTCTATTTTTTTTTTTAAAGGATGGTTGCTGTCAGATTATTGTGGTACCTGTGGATTATTATAAGCGGCCACTAACACATAACACTGTCATGACTTCTCTTATGTTGTGTAAAAACTGCATCCCCCCCCCCGTCTCTCCCCCCCCCCCACCACCAAAAAAACAACATTCTTGCATTTCAAGAAGGCAATTTACTGCTCTCGTCTCGCCTTCTCCAAACCCACCTCATTAGTTTGTTGGGCCTTTTTTTTTTTCTCGACTACAACCTCATATTCATCCTCACATATCTGCATCTCACTGGAGTTATTTATGCTCTGTTTTTGTTTTCAACACCCCGTCTTGTAACTGTAAAGGCTGCCAGGCGTTAAAAGCAAGTCAAAGCTCCTCTCCTCTCTTCCTCCCCTCCTCCACCCCCCCTTCTTCCTCCACCCATCCACCCATCCAACCCTTCAACCCCGTCCGTCCCACCTTGGCTGGAGAATTTATGGCCAAGTCATCGCCTCCTTAGACTCAAGAAGAAGAAGCTGATTTTTTTTTTTAAACCGGGGCCCTCGTTGTTAAACTCAGCGCCACCTCATTTCTCATTTCTCATTTCGTATCTCCCATTTTTTTGGGGACGTGTTCGACACCGCGGAGGTTGATGCCACTGACAGCCGCTTTACTTGTTTGACACCCATTCCTCAGCACCTGCCCCCAACTCACCTGGAGCTACACTGCACACACACACACACACAAGCTTTTTTCTTTTTTTTCTTTTTCATTTTTTTTAAACACCCCTTCCTCAGCTCTCAACTCAGGCCCTCACACTTTTTTTTTTTTTTTTTTTCTTCATAATTTGTTACCCAAATCAAAGCTGGGGTGCATTGTTAAGGTTTCGAACATTATACCAGTGTCATGTAAGCTCCTTGAACAGAACAGCTGCAGGTCACACACAGAGAGAGAGAGAGAGAGAGACGGAGAGAGAGAGAGAGAGAGACAGAGACAGAGAGAGAGAATCCCAAGCTCTTTGTCACTGTTGTCTGATGGTTCTCGCTGAAGCCAGGAGTGGGTGTAAAGTCCTCTTTGCCATTAACACTTCAGCCCTGTGGCCTGTGTGCTTGGCAGCTGCCTGCTCTGTAAATGAAACCAGAAGATGCTTGCGGTTTGGACAGCGCTAACGGTGGGACCACATGCTAGTTGGGCTACTAAAAAGTGCAGTAGCTCTGACAAGTATTGTGTCGCGAGCCAAAAGAGCTTTGTCATACGCCTACGCAAATATCTCCAAAATAGAAGCTTTATGTTACAAAAGGAGGACCAGGAGCTATGAGGTCAGCTGCATGTAGCTGCATTTGTAATGAGATAAAACCTCTAAATTTTCAGTTGCTGGTGCCAAAAGCGATCTGGGCTAATTTAACAAAGAATGAAACCCTGCGGCACCTAAACATATTGTCTCCTGACAAATCCTGTAGTGGAGTAGAGGAGGAGGAGGGAGGGGAGGAGGATGGGGGGGGGGGGTGAATTGTGGTACAATTGAAAAGCAAAATGATATGCTTAACTGTCCCCCCCCACCCCCCCACCCACCACCACCACCACCACCACCACCACCCCCCTATTGCCACCACAACCAAAAAAAAAAAAACAACAAAAACACACACTAAATAAAGGGGGATTGATTTAATTACAGCTGATGCTCCTTTTTTTTTTTTTTTTTTTTGGCAGACTGTGAATTTGGATTATTCTTTTAAAAAAAAAAATGTGTGAAGAACTTTGTCAGTGCCAGATATTTTAGTTTTTAGTGCATGTCATACATCTAAACCTCCTCACCAAAAGAAAACCCATAAAATAAAACAGCCAAAACAATTCAAATTCACTGCATTGCATGTTTTTAGTTTTTTTTTTTGGGGGGGGGGGTCGGTGGCCCTGAATGTATAACAGTGACGCACGATAGCAAACAAAAACAAATTTGACGCTGATTTTTTTTTTTTTAAAGTCATGTTTGCTTCACTCTCCTAAAATTACATTGTTTTTATTTGAAAGCCAGAAAATTGATCTTATTTTTGGACTGATGCGTATTTTTTTTGTTAGGTTTTTTAAATTCTGGAGCAGATATCCAACAATTTATGTAATAAACGACTAATCTGACTATTACTTTTTTAAAATAGTTATAATAAAGCTTCACACTTCAACTCCTTTACATTGCAGCTGTTGACAATTCAACATCAACATGGCTCATGCACATATTTAAACACTCCCCCCTTTAAAAATGTAAAAAAAAAAAGAAAAAGAAAAAATCCATCCTCTTAGCATCACAACATAACTGCAATATGATAAATGGACCTGAGTGTAGAGAGGGGGAAAGAACGGCGAGCCTTTTCCGTTACACTAGTATTTGAGGTTAAGATTCTTTGGACTGGGCCGGAGAACATTTTTCCACGCAGTCAACTGAAAGTGCACATTCTGCCCTCTCAGAAATGATCATTTGACCAAAAAAATATAAAAAAAATAATAATAATAATGAAAAAAAAAAAAAAAATTTGAAAGACTATCCCCTCTCTCTCTCTCTCTCTCTCTCTCTCCCCTCTCTCTCTCTTCCCCTCTCTCTTCCCCTCTTTTACTGTAATGCTGCTACTTGCTACATAAGGCTGCTGATGCTGAGAGAAACTTATGGATCGTACTCACCACCAGATGGGATAGCCTCCAAGCACCCGTGAGCTGGACAACCACACACACATCAAATATCCAATCAGATACAAATCCATGAGGTAAGCCTTGTTAAGAGGTGTGTGGTGTGTGTGAGAGAGAGAGTGAGTGTGTGTGTGTATGTGTGTATGTGTGTGTGTGTGTGTGTATGTAGGTGAAATGGGATCAATACATAGAAAAACTTCCAGTAGTAGCAAATGAGAACAAAAAAAAAAAAAAAAAATGAAAAAAAAAAAAATTGAAGAGAGTTTCCAGGAAGAAGAAGCTTTTTTTTTTTAAGGGCAGCTTGATTGTTGAATGAGGGGAAAATTAAAATGATATTGAAGAAGAAAAAAATAAAAAAAATCTTCCTCCTGTTTTCCCCCCTTTCTTTGAGTCGGGCCAGGAAAAGTGTGTCTGTCTCCTAGTAGTTAAGAGAATAAGTGTCTCTTACACACATGCACACACGCTCCTACCCGTCCTCTCCTTCCCTCCCTCTCTCTGAGGTTCTTCCCTAAGGTAGATATCTTTTTCTCTCTCTCTCTCCTTACTTTTTTCTCCCTCAGGATGCCTCATCCACAGGCCCAATATTAAAGGGGGGGGTGGTGGTGGTGGTGGTGGTGGAGGAGGAGGAGGAGGAGGAGGAGGAGGGGAGGCGGGTGGTGGTGGTGGTGGAGGAGGAGGTGGGGGGGTGAGGGTGGGGGGTGGGGGGGGAGTGAGGTTTGGAGATGTCAGCTGGCAAGCCAATCACAGAAGATGGCCTTAGGTTACGAAAAAAAAAAAAATTATTATTCGTTCCCATCTGTCAATCACACGCCACCCCCTGGTAATGTGGAAAAGAAAGGAAAGAGTGAAAAGAGGGAGGGAGGGAAATGAGAGAGAGAGAGAGAGAGAGAGAGAGAGAGAGAGAGAGAGAGAGAGAGAGAGAGAGAGAGGGACACACACATGAAAAAAAAAGAAAAAGAAAAGGTAGAGTAAGTAGAGTTGTTACTCAACTTGTTTCATGTATGATCATTGAAGAAAGAAAGGAAAAAAAAAGAAGAAGAAAAGATTCACCCATAGTGGCTGGAGGTGAAGGAGACAACACACACACACACACACACACACACACACACACATACACACACACACACACACACACTGACGTACATGTTGACACATTGATTTTTTTTTTTTTCTTAAGGGGTTGTGCCCTGACTAATTGATCCGGATATACATGAATTCAACACACACACACATACACACACACTCTCACACACACACACACACACACACACACACATACACACACACACACACACACACACACACACACGAGAGCTCAGAGACGCCCGTCAACACACGCATAATCTCTCCCATCCCGCCGCTCCTCCTCACAGGGAAATATACAGTGAATTTTCTAAATTGTTGTCCGCCGCCCACCCCAACAGGGTGAGGAGGGGACATAAAAGAGGGGTAGGGGGGTGGTGGTGGTGGTGGTGGGGGGGGGGGGCACAATAAAGCCATAAAGTGCGGCGGTGGCTGGGACCAGGCATGCAGGGGTTATATGCTTCAGCGGCCCAAAGGCGACACATTTTACATCAATACTATTGTCATTGTGATGGGCTGTGGGGTTGAGCCGCAGCCGAAGGGACAGGGGAGAGGGGTGGAGGGGTGGAGGAGGTGGAGGTGGAGGAGCAGGAGATAGATAGAGTGAAAAGGAGGAGGGTGGGACACTTGTGATGGACTTAGGGCCTTGAAGACACACACACACACACACACACACACACATATATATATAAGGAAACAGATGAAGATGAATACAAACAAGATACCTGGCAGAGATCAAACAAAGTGGGTTGTAGTGATAATGATCTAGTGTGTGTGTGTGTGTGGAGAGTAAAGAGTGGAGGTGGATGGGTGGGGAAAAGGAGGGGAAGGGGAAAGGGTGGGGGTGGAGGGGGTGGAGGGGGTCATCATGGAAAGAACAAACCGCTAAAAGACGTGACCGCATGCACAAGACGTTTTTTAAAGAAACCCAGTAATGAAGGGGTTCATCAGGATATATTTCATACTTCACTTCACAGGACAAAATGTTTTATGAAAAGTTCAATTTCTTTACCGTGAGAGGTGGTGGTGGTGGTGGAGGGGAAGTTGGGAAGTTAAGGGGGGGGGTAGGGTGGGGGGGGGGTGAAGGGGTTTGTTGTACAATGCCCGTCAGACACCACCGCTGTCAGATGTAACATGTTATTATATAAGAAGACTGTGTTAACATTGTTAGTTTCTGTGGTTGAATTTTCAGGAAAATTCAACTTTGTATAAATAAAGAGATTTGTTTGACAGGCTGAACTGGGATTATAAAAGGCCCGCATTTTATTTTGAAAATCTGAGTTAACACTGATTAGAAATGCATTTACGAGCTGTTAACACCAGATTAAATGATAGATTTCACAGCAGAGTGAATGTATGGAGCCTCATGGAAACCAGCCAGGTAACAAAAGTTTTATTTATTTCATCCTGATTTAATTAAAAAGACAATTAAGTGTGTGTTCATACTCTATGCTACCTATATCTCATGTTTCTGTATTGCCTTTATTTTAATATCATTTATGTGTTCTTATAAGGCTTTATATAGTAAAGTATGTCTTATTACACCTGCAGCTGAAAATTAGCCAGAACCTCTAAAACTGGCACATTTACAGCAATATTTATTAACATGCACTCCCCTTATAACTTGTAACATACTATTTAAATACCCTGAAGTTCATTTTTCTGTATTTCCCTTAGTTTAATGTATTTTATGTCTTCATATAGTATTGCTGACCCCATTTCATTAATCTAATTTGATCATTTTTGGTGTCTTTTGTAGCTTTCATTACACCTGCTCAAGGACTGCTGCTAAAAATTAGCCCAATATAGCTAAACTACACTGCTCCTATAACTTTATATTGTATTAAAATAAATAAATAAGCAGATAAAGTAGCAGAAAATATGAGTGAGAAAGAGTTTAGTGCACTTAGGAGATATTTTTTGTACCATTAAGTGTTTTAATTGTAATGTCAAGAAGATAACAGGTGTCCTAACTGTAGTTTACTTTTCACATTAGCTCCTCTAAAGTGATTTTTAACCAAATATCTGAGGGAAAGAGGGCTGGATGGTGGAGGAGGGTGATGTCGAAGGACCTCCGGGGCATTTTTGTGAGCTCGGCGGACTGAAGGGGGGGCTCGAAGGTTGCTCAGCAGGGGCTGGGAGCATGCACTCTGCAGAGAGGAGGCTGAGCGCCCGGTGACCACAGTCTGGAGGTCAGCAGTGAAGTGAAGTGCCCCCTTTGCACCCCCTTCACCCGCCCCTTCTGTGTTTTATTCCTCCATAACAAAGAAGATAGGGAAACAGGCAGTGACTGAGCAGCACTCGACCTACCGCCCTGTTTGAAGGAGGTGGTGGAGGGTAGGTGGAGGGTAGGTGGGTGGGTGGTTTTTTTTTGGGGGGGGGTTCCCCTGAGTCTCTAAATGTGACAATAATTGATAGATATCTTTGTGAAACCTGCTCTCCAGGCAGTCATGGTGGGGAGTCTTCTACATTATACCAATAAAGATGAATTTCCAGTGCCTTGAGTCAAGATGCGGTATGTCACGGCGGCGCTGACAATGAGGCAGGTCTGTTTTCGATCACGAACATTGTTATGTGTTACGGCATCGGCAGAAATGTGCCTAGCTCAGCTCTGGGACTTGGATGACAGTTGCTCAGTAGGAGCAATAGACAGATTGCAGGGGCCAGGGATGGATGTTGGGAATGTGACAGTGGTCTAATTTATGAGTGCAGGCAAAGGAATCAGTCTGCGGTCTACATCTGAACAACATTGAAACCACGTTTTCCCAGGTTGAAGCCACAAGTGCAATGCGAACTGTCTGGAAAGGCAACAGCGATTAAGCTCAAGAACATCGGAGCCTGATCTCGAAATGAACTGTGACTCAACAACACTTGTGGTGGGTATTTTGAATTGAATGGTGGTGTTTTGTAGAAAATCCTCTAAGCGAAAAACTAAGCAAGGGCCTCGGTCTGCGTTGTCTGCATCAGTAGGTGCACAGGAGGAGGGGGAGGCGCACACAGAGAGCTCCCCTACCGGGCCGGTTTCTACGGTGACCTGAGAAAAGGCCGTAACTAGGTCCGGCTCTTTCTCAGGCCTAATCAGCGTATTACCACAAAGACGGACATGTGTTCACCCCCCCCCCCTTCTCCTCCTCCTCTACACCCTCCTCACATCTCTTACCCTCCCTACTCAATCCAACCCGGCATGGCTGGACACAGGCAGCCAATAAAACCAGGATTAGGAGGGTATCTACACACACTGGGCTGTAGCGAAAAAGTTTCTGAACACGCCCAATCCCGCCCTGCTCCCCTTCACAAACTCTCCTTTTCATCATTCTTCTCTGTCTCTCACTCACTCTCTACCATCTTTCACTTTATTTCACTTTCACTCCCATGTTTATATCCTTCCTTTGCCTCTTTTCCCTTTCAGAGCTCTCACCCTGTAAGCTCTCTCGCACAATGGGGCATCGAGAAATTACTCATTTTGCCGGGGCAGTTCGGCAAATTCCCAATGCCTCCTTTGCCCAACCACCCCCACCTCTCCTCTTTTCGTACCCTGGATCCTGTGCCCCCTTTTTTTTTTTTTCAGTTATGATAATGAAATGTGCTCCATCACAATGACAAAGCTGTGCGTGTGTGTATGTGGATGCAGGAATTTACGCTCCTTTACATATTTTTGCATGAATTCACACTTCTTCTTCTACATAATGTGCAAGACGGAAACCTTCCACTTGAATTTTAAGACCTCGAAACACTTTTTTTATTTCACTTCGATCCGCCTGATTAATTCAAACCAGACTGATAATAATAATAATAATGATATTGCCCATGCAGGAAGTACATCGTGTTCACTATCACGATTTCTTAAGAGACTTTTAGCAGTGCATGTGCCTTCTTTTTTTCTTTTTTTTTTAAGGCTTGGAGCCTCGGAGCCTCGGAGCCTCAACCCATCAGCTATATATGAGCTCCTCGCTAATGTGTCCTGGAAATGGGAGAGTGTTAAAGATAATATCATCGCCTTTGTCAAGACTTTTTAAGACTGCGGACAAAGAAGACAAGAACTCGTCACCCAAATAAACCTTTTTCATTAGAGCGGCAAACACTTCATCCGTCGGCTGTGTGAGGGAAGTTTTAGTGTGTGTGTGTGTGTGTGTGTAGATGTGTGTGTGTGTGTGCTGCTCAGCAAAGTCCCACAGGGAAGAGCCTAAACCCTCAGCGGTCTTCAGCCGGACACTGAGGCGGCCTAATTAAAGGGCACTTAAGCCCCCACAAAGTGCGTCGGTGCAGGTTGGTGTTGGTGGGGGGGGGTCCCCGTCGAGAGGGGACAGGATTCATGGCACTCGTAAACAAGGGGGTCCAGGACAGAAGGGACAGAAGAGAGGGGCTACGTGCCAGAAGACTTTGTTCACACAAGATGAAGAGTCAACAGCCTCCCCAGTCCCTCACCCCTCCTTAGCCATCCCCCCTAATAACCACCTTCTTCAGAGGAGCTGCGAACACAATGCCGTCCCACTCCCCTCCTCTTGCTCCCAATCACTGTTGGGACAATGAGGGAAACCCCCCCACCACCCCACCACCACCACACCAACCCCAACACACACACACACACACACCACCACCACCACCATCCTTCTGCCCCTCCCGACCCCCAAACAGACACTTCTTTTATTGAAATTCTTTGGTGTTCTAATCCTCAGCTTCCTCCAGGGGCAATAATGGACTCCCTGCGTCAGCCTTTTCCAGCGAGGCTATCATCCAAGCCTGCCTGGGTCACAAGTCCACCTCCCCTCCTATTTGGAGAAAACTGCCCCAGCAGTGTCATTCCTGTCACATCCAGCTCATCTACAGGCCACGCAGGCGCCCACCTCATGCCATTGACCTTTAAAACACATAACAGCCCCTGCTTTTATTCCCCTATATATATTCACACAGGTAACATCCTCTATTGGACACCTTAGTTACAGCTGGTAATTAAAAGCATTATACTGAAATGTTTGTGAAAAATAGGAGAACACCCTCCTTACCCCCCCCCCCCCCCCCACCTCCCCTCCAACCCCAATCTCCCTCCTCACTTAGTAATTAGTCAAGCTGTCACTTTTATTGGCTTTGTTGAACTCAGACAAATCCCAATTTGGCGTGCATGCTACTTCATCTGTACACCATTCAGATTCAGACCTCATGAAGTTCGCCGTGTTGCCTAACAGATGGAGGGAAGTGCGGAGAAAGCTCTGGAAAACATGAAATACTGCTTCAGAAAATCAATTGTACAGTTTATTTCTTCCTGTGAAGCAACACTGAATACAGATTATATTATATATTTCGAGCCTGTAGTCAAATATTACCTCGTCTTATATTAGAGAATGGAGAATGGAGGTATACTATAGCCTCCAAAATCCAGTCAAATCAACATTTCTAGACTTTTTAGTGTTATTTTTAGCTTCTGTAGATAGACATAAGCAACCAAAAAGCACAAGCAACTGTTATTCTGACTAAATTCATACATTTCAATTGAGTTTTTAATTTGAATCATGCCAAAATAATATTATAAATGATTTTAAAAAAGGGAGTTTTCACACCGTCACACCTTAAATATTGACCTGACACTTCATTCCTAACACTCATGAAGGCTGTTTCCCTCTTCTCTGTGTAATTCTTTGCAGGTAACAAGTAGAAACAGGCAAAGCTGAGGCATAACAATTACACTTTTATTGTTTACTGCACCACTGTGCTTGTATAAAAAGTTACATCACAGCACACAGAGAGAGAGAGAGACTGCAGGATGTCAGCAGCCAGCTCAGAGTGTGTTGATGGTGACATCTGCTGGTTAATCTCAATAAGAGGCTGTTGATTGTTGAGTATACGCCAGGGGGGTCAAACTCATTTTCATTCAAGGGCCACATACAGAACAATTTGATCTCATGTGGACCAGATTATTAAAAAGATGGAAGGAACGAGAGAAGGAAAGAAGGAAAACAGAAAGAAAGAAAGGACAGAAGGAAAGACCATAGACTGTATATAAGAAAGGAAGATGAAGTGGGAAGGACAGATGGAAGTAAGGAAGGGAAGGAGGGGAGGAAAAGAAGACAGGAAGGAAAGATGGAAGGAACAAAGGAAGGAAATAAGGAAAAAGAAAGAAAGGGAGGAAGTATAGAAGGCAGGAAGGAAGGAAGGACAGAAGAAAGGAAGGAAGGACAGATGGAAGTAAGGAAGGACAGATGGAAGTAAGGAAGGGAGGGAGGGAGGAAAAGAAGACCGGAAGGAAAGATGGAAAAAAGAAAGAAAGAAAGAAAGGGAGGAAGTACACAAGGAAGGAAGGAAGGAAAGACAGATGGAAGGAAGGAAGGAAGGGAGGAAGGAAGGAAGGAAAAGGAACAGGAAGGAAAGTGGGCCGGATCGGATCTCTCGGTGGGCCGGTTCTGGCCCACAGGCCGCATGTTTGACCCCCCTGGTATACGCTGTATTTGAAAGTATGAAGCCAAGACATTTAAAACCTGCAGCTTACGATGTTTGTTTGATTGATTAGTCGGTGAAATGAATCCAGAGTCCAGATAAATATCTTTCAAATTATTTATTTTATGTGAAAAACAGTCAAAAACATTATAGAAGCAAGAAAATGTCATTGGCTTTATGTTATAATAATGATTTATTGCATTAACCCTCCTGTTGTGCTCAGGTCAAGGAAGGAAGGAAGGAAGGAACAAACAAACAAACAAACAAAATGAGGGAGGAACGAAGGAAGGGAGGAAAGGAGGAAGGAAGAAATTGGGGAAAGAAGGAAATGAGGAAGGAACGAAGGAAGGGAGGAAAGGAGGAAAGAAGGAAGGAAGGAAGAGAGGAAAAGAGGGAGGAAGGAAGGAAATGAGGAAGGAAGGAAGTAACGAAGGAAGGAAGGAGGAAAAGAGGAAGGAAGGAAGTAACGAAGGAAGGAAGGAAGGAAGGAAGGAAGGAAGGAGGAAAAGAGGAAGGAAGTAAGGAGAGGAAAGAAGGAATGAGGAAGGAAGGAAGGAAGGGAGGAAAGGAGGAAAGAAGGAAGGAAGGAAGAGAGGAAAAGAGGGAGGAAGGAAGGAAATGAGGAAGGAAGGAAGTAACGAAGGAAGGAAGGAAGGAAGGAAGGAGGAAAAGAGGAAGGAAGTAAGGAGAGGAAAGAAGGAATGAGGAAGGAAGGAAGGAGGAAAAGAGGAAGGAAGTAAGGAGAGGAAAGAAGGAATGAGGAAGGAAGGAAGGAAGAAAGTACAGAAGGAAGGAAGGAAGGAAGGAACAAACAAACAAATAAACAAAATGAGGGAGGAACGAAGGAAGGGAGGAAAGGAGGAAGGAAGAAATTGGGGAAAGAAGGAAATGAGGAAGGAACGAAGGAAGGGAGGAAAGGAGGAAAGAAGGAAGGAAGGAAGAGAGGAAAAGAGGGAGGAAGGAAGGAAATGAGGAAGGAAGGAAGTAACGAAGGAAGGAAAGAAGGAAGGAGGAAAAGAGGAAGGAAGTAAGGAGAGGAAAGAAGGAATGAGGAAGGAAGGAAGGAGGAAAAGAGGAAGGAAGTAAGGAGAGGAAAGAAGGAATGAGGAAGGAAGGAAGGAAGAAAGTACAGAAGGAAGGAAGGAAGGAAGGAACAAACAAACAAACAAACAAAATGAGGGAGGAACGAAGGAAGGGAGGAAAGGAGGAAGGAAGAAATTGGGGAAAGAAGGAAATGAGGAAGGAACGAAGGAAGGGAGGAAAGGAGGAAAGAAGGAAGGAAGGAAGAGAGGAAAAGAGGGAGGAAGGAAGGAAATGAGGAAGGAAGGAAGTAACGAAGGAAGGAAGGAAGGAAGGAGGAAAAGAGGAAGGAAGTAAGGAGAGGAAAGAAGGAATGAGGAAGGAAGGAAGGAGGAAAAGAGGAAGGAAGTAAGGAGAGGAAAGAAGGAATGAGGAAGGAAGGAAGGAAGAAAGTACAGAAGGAAGGAAGGAAGGAAGGAACAAACAAACAAACAAACAAAATGAGGGAGGAACGAAGGAAGGGAGGAAAGGAGGAAGGAAGAAATTGGGGAAAGAAGGAAATGAGGAAGGAACGAAGGAAGGGAGGAAAGGAGGAAAGAAGGAAGGAAGGAAGAGAGGAAAAGAGGGAGGAAGGAAGGAAATGAGGAAGGAAGGAAGTAACGAAGGAAGGAAGGAAGGAAGGAGGAAAAGAGGAAGGAAGTAAGGAGAGGAAAGAAGGAATGAGGAAGGAAGGAAGGAGGAAAAGAGGAAGGAAGTAAGGAGAGGAAAGAAGGAATGAGGAAGGAAGGAAGGAAGTGTTGAGCTACTGCAGCTTTTGCATTAGTCAGAAAGGCTGATTTGGAAGCGAGTAGCACAGAATGTAATAATGAAATGTTCTTGGCGAGCTGATCTGGTGTTTCCTTCCTTCCTTCTGTCCTTCCTTCCTTCTTTCCATACTTCCTTCCTTCCTTCCTTCCTCCTTTTCTTCCTTCCTTCCTTCCCTCCCTCCTTACTCCTTTCTTTCCTTACTTCCATCCTTCCTACATCCTTACTCCTTTCCTTCCGTCCTTCCTTCCTTCCTTCTCTTCTAAATTCCTTCCTACATCCTTACTCCTTTCCTTCCATCCTTCCTCCTTTCCTTCTGTCCTTCCTTCACTCCTTACTCCTTTCTTTCCTTCCTTCCTTCCTCCCTTCTTGCTTATGTGTTGAGCTACTGCAGCTTTTGCATTAGTCACAAAGGCTGATTTGGAAGCGAGCAGCACAGAATGTAATAATGAAATGTTCTTGGCGAGCTGATCTGGTGTTTCCTTCCTTCCTTCTGTCCTTCCTTCCTTCTTTCCATACTTCCTTCCTTCCTTCCTTCCTTCCTCCTTTTCTTCCTTCCTTCCCTCCCTCCTTACTCCTTTCTTTCCTTACTTCCATCCTTCCTACATCTTTACTCCTTTCCTTCCGTCCTTCCTTCCTTCCTTCTCTTCTAAATTCCTTCCTACATCCTTACTCCTTTCCTTCCATCCTTCCTCCTTTCCTTCCTTCCTTCCTTCTGTCCTTCCTTCCTTCTTTCCATACTTCCTTCCTTCCTTCCTTCCTTCCTTCCTTCCTCCTTTTCTTCCTTCCTTCCCTCCCTCCTTACTCCTTTCTTTCCTTACTTCCATCCTTCCTACATCCTTACTCCTTTCCTTCCGTCCTTCCTTCCTTCCTTCTCTTCTAAATTCCTTCCTACATCCTTACTCCTTTCCTTCCATCCTTCCTCCTTTCCTTCCTTCCTTCCTTCTGTCCTTCCTTCACTCCTTACTCCTTTCTTTCCTTCCTTCCTTCCTCCCTTCTTGCTTATGTGTTGAGCTACTGCAGCTTTTGCATTAGTCAGAAAGGCTGATTTGGAAGCGAGTAGCACAGAATGTAATAATGAAATGTTCTTGGCGAGGGGATCTGGTGTTTCCTTCCTTCCTTCTGTCCTTCCTTCCTTCTTTCCATACTTCCTTCCTTCCTCCTTTTCTTCCTTCCTTCCCTCCCTCCTTACTCCTTTCTTTCCTTACTACCATCCTTCCTACATCTTTACTCCTTTCCTTCCGTCCTTCCTTCCTTCCTTCTCTTCTAAATTCCTTCCTACATCCTTACTCCTTTCCTTCCATCCTTCCTCCTTTCCTTCCTTCCTTCCTTCTGTCCTTCCTTCACTCCTTACTCCTTTCTTTCCATCCTTCCTCCTTTCCTTCCTTCCTTCCTTCTGTCCTTCCTTCACTCCTTACTCCTTTCTTTCCTTCCTTCCTTCCTCCCTTCTTGCTTATGTGTTGAGCTACTGCAGCTTTTGCATTAGTCACAAAGGCTTATTTGGAAGCGAGCAGCACAGAATGTAATAATGAAATGTTCTTGGCGAGGGGATCTGGTGTTACGTCCCTTCTGTGTGTCCCAGAGATCGCAGCGATGTTGCAATCCTGCTCTAGTTGTCAGTGTGTTCATTTCATCACGTCCTCACAGCCAAAAGCCAACAAGTTAAAAAGCTTGTCTGTTATAGTTCAACTTGGTATTAACCCTCCTGTCGTTCCTTCCTTCCTTCCATCCTTCCTTCTTTCCTTCCTTCCTTCCTTCCCTCCCTCCTTACTCCTTTCATTCCTTCCTTCTTTCCTTCCTTCCTTCCATCCTTCCTTCTTTCCTTCCTTCCTTCCTTCCCTCCCTCCTTACTCCTTTCATTCCTTCCTTCTTTCCTTCCTTCCTTCCATCCTTCCTTCCTTCCTTCCCTCCCTCCTTACTCCTTTCATTCCTTCCTTCTTTCCTTCCTTCCTTCCATCTTTCCTTCTTTCCATCCTTCCTTCCTTCCCTCCCTCCTTACTCCTTTCATTCCTTCCTTCTTTCCTTCCTTCCTTCCATCCTTCCTTCTTTCCTTCCTTCCTTCCTTCCCTCCCTCCTTACTCCTTTCATTCCTTCCTTCTTTCCTTCCTTCCTTCCATCCTTCCTTCTTTCCTTCCTTCCTTCCTTCCCTCCCTCCTTACTCCTTTCATTCCTTCCTTCTTTACTTCCTTCCTTCCATCCTTCCTTCTTTCCTTCCTTCCTTCCTTTCCTCCCTCCTTACTCCTTTCATTCCTTCCTTCTTTCCTTCCTTCCTTCCTTCCTTCCTTCCTCCTCTCCTAAATTCCTTCCTCTTTTCGTCCTTACTCCTTTTCTTCCTTCCTTCCTTCCCTCCCTCCTTACTCCTTTCATTCCTTCCTTCTTTCCTTCCTTCTTTCCTCCCTCCTTACTCCTTTCATTCCTTCTTTCCTTCCTTCCTTCCTTCCTTTCTTCCTCCCTTCCCCCTAACTCCTTTCCTTCCCTCCTCCCTTCCTTCTCTCCTTACTTCCTTTCTCTTTTCCTCCTTCCTTCTGTCCTTCCTTGACCTGAGGACAACAGGAGGGTTAAACTAATCGATGCAACAATCTGGGTTCAAATCTTCGCTTTGGTCCTGTTAAATTTGAATGTTGATAAAAAGACACAGGTTCATGGACTGCAATGTGTGTCATAGTAAATACAATCTTTCCCAATGACGTATAAAGAATTCAAGAATTTAGTTTCATAGCTAAAAGACAGCCGCTGATGCCAGAACATGAAATGCATCTCCTCGTTAAAAGCTTTTCATCACCGGTGTGAGTCCCATAAAACAGGAATCATGTTACATCTGATGACTTGTGGGCAATAACCAAAGTGTGGAGGAATGTAGTAGCCTGCACACGGACATGGAGGAACATATCTAAACATCTATTAAATATACAGGGGTGTGTGTGTGTGTGTGTGTGTGTGTGTGTGTGTGTGAAGAAATGGATACCACCACAGGACTTTGAAGCTTTATTTCTTTACCAAAATAAAAGTAATTTAGCACTAAAGAGACTCAATTTTGATAGATATCCACTTGATTTGTCTCAACTCAACAGTCTCATATTAGCCTCGGATGAACTCTGGAGTTTCTGCACAGAAGAAGGAATGCGGGTTAAATTCCTCCTTCCATCATTTACACTGAAATGAATTTAGAAAGTGATCAGTTTGTGGCTTGTATTGACAGGAGAAATAATTATAATTCAAAAGTACATCTGAAAAAATGTGAATGTATCCTTTAACCCTCCTGTTGTCCTCAGGTTAAGGAAGGACAGAAGGAAGGAGGAAAAGAGGAAGGAAGTAAGGAGAGAAGGACAGGAGGAAGGAAGGAGGGAAGGAAGAAGGGAAGGAAAGGAGTTAGGAGGGAGGAAGGAAGGAATGGAGTAAGGACAGAAAGAGGAAGGAATTTAGGAGAGAAGGAAGGGAGGAAGGAAGGGAGGAAGGAAGGAAAGAAAGGAGTAAGGAGGGAGGAAAGGAAGGAAAGGAAGGAAGGATGGAAGGAAAGAAAGGAGTAAGGAGGAAGGAAAGAAAGGAGTAAGGAGGGATGGAAGGAAAGGAGGAAGGAGGAAGGAAGGAAGCAAGGAAGGATGGAAGGAGGAGGGAGCAAAGAAAGAGGGGAGGAGGAGAAGAAGGAAGAAAAAATTAAAGAAAGAGAGAGGAAGGAAGGAAGGAAGGATGGATGGAACAGTCAAAAGAGGTGGGGTCAATTTGACCCAGGAGGGTTAAGTGTAGGAAGGATCCAATAAAAAGTCCAAAGTACGAGGAAATAAGTAAAAATGATCCTTTTGAAACGATTGATCAAAGCTTTGTTTGCTCTGTTGGAGGATTAGTTTGCAGGTCAGTTCCCATTTCAGCGTCTTGATGAGCTTTTTAAAAATAGATTAGTCTGAACTGGCGACGGTTATTAATTTATTATTGACGCCTTCTGAAAGCAACACACAACCGCTGTGACACAAATGACACATAACACAGTGCTTTGGGTGTAGTCCAAACGCTGAGATGGTGTGTGTGCCCAAAAATGTGTGAAGCAACATCCGATGTACACACACTCACACACACACACTCACACACACACACACACACACACACACACTGTTGCATCATGTGAAAAGCTCATTTAAGCCTTATTCAACTCAGTATAGCCGCTAATGTGCTCATCAGTGCAAAGCATAAACACACAACTTTCATTTCTGTATTCAACCTGCACATTACTCTCCAGTTAGCAACATGGATTTAATAAAGTTATTAACGTAGTTGATGAGATAATGTCACTACTAACGGTCTAACTAGCATAACAGCAAAGCACTAAAGCGATTTTAATAGCTACTGATCAGCTAAAGCAGAGGAGTCAAACTCATTTTCATTCAAGGGCCACATACAGTCCAATTTGATCTCATGTGGGCCGGATCATTAAAAAGATGGAAGGAACGAGGGAAGGAAAGAAGGAAAAAAGAAAGAAAGAAAGAAAGGGAGAAAGGACAGAAGGAAGGACCATAGACTGTATATAAGAAAGGAAGAAGTGGGAAGGACAGATGGAAGTAAGGAAGGGAAGGGGGACTAAATAAGAATATCAAGTTGAGGTAAAAAGTTGTAATTTTAAGTTGATACAGTCCACTATAAGTAGACTGTCTTCACTAAAGCAGCAAGCTGAATGAGATTCCTTTAAAACATTACATTGCTTTACTAATACTCAGATACACCTTTTCATTTATTGTGCAATATATATTTTTGGAATATTTAAAAAAAAACATTTATTAACCTATTTGAGCTTTGAATGTAATTTTAGTTGCCTGACTCTTGTGTGAGTCAGTTTGCACATCTGTCCTTATCTGTTGTCTTTGGCAGAGCCCACTAAACCTATTAGTGAGTGTTTGTGTGTGTGTGTGTGTGTGTGTAGAGGTGTGTGTGTGTGTGTGTGTAGAGGTGTGTGTGTGTGTGTGTGTGTGTGTGTGTGTGTGTGTGTTATTGTTCTGTTTTATATAAAGTCTGGCTAGATAATAAAACTGAATTAGCCTCTGGGAAGTCATCTGGATCTGAATGTGAAGCTTTAATTATCATCTGAGGGTAGAAACTGTTGACCTACAGTAAAGAGCGGATATCTAATTTGGCTAAAGAGTAAAGAGTCAGCAGAAGGAGGAAGTGACATAAATTAATGCTCAGTTTATTGATAATGAATTACAATATCCACAGTTTAAACTTAGCACTATTTATAGCTTAATTATAGCAACTTATAATTTTATGATATTGGTAGATGTGAAGTAGGTATAGCATCTTATCAAGCTCTCAAAACTCATCATTTGGCCTCTAACAGCCTTTTAAAGTGTAATCATGTCACTGATATGATTGTAAAAAAACCTCCTTCAATGTCAAATATATCCAGATGATGACTTTTTGATCTGACATTGCATCTATTGACCTACAGTAAAGACTTAGCTAAAGAGTAAAGAGTCAGCAGCAGGAGGAAGTGATATAAAGTAATGCACAGATAATTAATTACAATGTCCACGGTTTAAACTTAGCACTATTTATAGCTTAATTATAACAACTTATAATTTTACGATAATGGTAAGCAACCTGTCAAGCTCTCAAAACTCATCATTTGGCCTTAAAAATGTAATTCTGTCACTGATATGATTGTAAAAAAACACATTAACTGTCTCCTTCAATGTCAAATACATCCAGATGACGACTTTTTGATCTGACATTGCATCTATTGGCGCCCCCCCCCTCACCCCCACCCGCCCCCCTCCAACACCCTCCACTCTCTCTCTCTCCTAGTGTGTTATGTTTTAATCAATGTCATGATGTATTTGGCCCCATTGTTCCAGTGCCAGCAATGATCTCACAGCACTGTCATCCATAGTTCACATCTGAGCACAGATCTAGGTTTACATAGACTTTACACCAATAGAACCACCCCAAGGCTATCAACATATGAGAGAGAGAGAGAGAGTCCAGCAGTCAGCCAGCCAGCCAAACCTGTTTGATGCCATTCATCACAGGGGTACCCTTAGAAACAGTGGGTGTCGTGTAACATTGCATGCAAGTAGAACACAGTTGACCCCTTTGGCCTCGGGCTACTGTGGGCCTAAATTAGTATTAGGGCTTATCTTTGGATCTAGAAACATGACACTGTTGATCTTTGATTTTGGGACCGGAGTATCAGCTCTGTCAGTCTTTTTTTTGTGTGCCTCTAAGCAAGGTCTCCTCTCACCTCGGCTACATAAGGAGTCAAGGGCCTCCTTTTGTAACAGAGGTATCAAGTGCTAACCAGAGGCGTCACAGACAGTGGAAAACCTGTTTAGTTAAAAGAAAAAAAAGCAGCATACCTACTCCCACTAAATAAATTTAAGTTATATTTAAAGAACCGTGACATGTACTCCTAACCTTATCTCAAATGTCTTTTCCCTTGTCTTGTAGATAAGTGTAAGAGCTGCTTTATTTTTAGCTATAAGCATGTGGGAATGTCGTTTATCATGCTGTCGGTTAGTTGAGGCACCGCTTTGGTCTGACTGAAATATCTCAATAATTATTGGATGGATTGCCATGAAATTCATACAAACATCTGTGGTCTCTGGAGGAAGTGAGACTGACTTTGGGTGATCCCCTAACTTTTCTTTCAGGCTGAAATTTAAGGGGATTTTTTTTTTTTTTTTTGTATGAAGTGTGTGGACAAGTATCAGATTGATCGCTGTGACATTTAGTGCATATATTCAGTTCTCCCCTCACCATGAATTGTAAAACTGTTGGTGATCCTTTGACCTTTCATCTTGTATCAAATCAAATGCAAAACAGATAACATTCCCATTAGCTGCACTTTCTGTTTAGAGCTAATTAGAAGATGGTGAACTTCAGCATGTTAACACTGTCATTAGGAGCATGTTGATCATCATATTTATCTAAAAGCAACATTCTTACAATATTATGCATGTTTCTACTGTAAGAGAACTGAAGATAATTAATAAAACATGTATGAATAATCCTATACTAATACATTTTTATTCACCGGGACCTGAGTACTGTACTTTTATGTACCTACTGTACATGACTGAATGACAAGTAAAATCCTTGAATCACCAAAAGTTAAATTTATTATCTCAAGTTAATTAATGATTAATTTTGCATTCTTATTTTTCGTTTTTAATGTTTTTTTTAATTTGTATTTGTATTTTTGACCCAAAAAAAAAAAGTTTTTAAAAAATGTTTTCATACATTATTATTTAGCGTGTAGCAATTTTTAATTTTTAATTAATTTTTTTAATGATTTTTATGATGTTTTACCTGAAAAGAATAAAAGTGTTTGATTTTTTTGTAAACATTCTCATAAATTTGAATAATCAAAATAATATTCTATTGGCACAATTCATTATTATTATTATTATTTTTATTTAGTATTATTATTATTATCAATATTCTGTTTTACTATTTGGTAAAAAATACATTTTAATGTTTTTTAAAAATACATTTTAATAATTGTTTTATTATTATGATAATTATTAGTATTATTACTATTATTTTATATTTAACGATTTAAAAAAGACATTTTTAAATTATATAATAATTAAATATTTTATTATATTATTATTTTTATTTTATTTTTATTATTAATATTATTATCACTAATACTATATTTAAGGATTTGAAAAAAATAGTATCTTTTCAAACATTTTAATAATGAAAATAATGTTATAGACACTATTATTATTCCTATGCTTTTTTGTATTATTATTATTGTCATTATTATTATTATCATTAATAAATTTGTCCCAAAGTGACGTCATACCCGTTTCCTCTGGAACCCTCCTCCGACTGTGACGTAGGAGTGGGCGTAATGCAACGTTCTCCAACGCATCGCACGCTGATTGGCGCCTTTCCCCCCACGTGACCTGTACCGACCAATCACTGTGAAATGCGAAGAAAAAAAACCCAACTGAACCCTCTCCTAAAAAAAAAAAAAAAAACTGCACCGTGAAAAAACCAAATAGCGATGACGTTACATCATGAACTGTGCTGTGTTGTCAGCAGCTGTTGGATAGAAGACGGAGGAAAAGTGCTTCTTGTGTCCGGAGGGTGACTGTCTGCAGGCGGACACTTTCACACAGCACGTTTCGCTTCAAAAAAGATGGTTACCTTGTGACTGGATATCTAGACACTGGAGCCTCCGCAGGTCTCCCGGTGATAGTATCACTTACAAAGCTTCTGAAGGCATCGATAAGACCAAAAAAAAAAAAAAAAAGAAGGAAAGAAAGAAAGAAAGAAACTGTGATAAAGGACTAGTGCCAAGACAGGTCGGAGTTGAAGCCATTCCCCCCCTCCCTCTCTCTGCAGTGAGTGCTCATTTATATTTATTGTAATGAATCTAAATATTAGTGTACTTATAATATAACTCTAACTCTATAACTGTAACATGTGTCATTTTGACAACTTATGAGACAGCATGCAAGGACTGAACCAAGTGCTTTATAAAACCACTGTCAATCAGTTTTATTCACTTTTTTTAAACATACATGACCTTTTGTATCCTAATTACTGCCATGCCGATATTGGATACCGATATTGAGGGAGTAAAATAATATCGATACATTGTCAGATAATGTTAGGTACAGAATAATAAACATAAACACACTTTTTTTGTGTGCAATCATCCCTAAAAATGTGGCTATCAAACACTTGTGACCAACATATGTAAGGATGATATTTTACAGCTCAATAGTACACTTTAATGTATAAAGTGAGCTTCACTGGGAATTTAATAAGTATACTTAGCTATGAATAAAAACTATATTGCCACATGTTGGACAACATCTTGACTGATACCTGTATATCCATGATAGGCCAATATCAGACATGTTACTTCCATTTACACCATTTTTACCATTAAGCCAAATAATCACATACAATAAGACACATACAATTGGAAGGCTAAAATCACAATCAGATAATATTATGAGTAAAGAAGATAAATATGAACATGTTGTTTTGCAGTGATCCTAAAAAATGTGGTTATCAAACACTCATGATCAAGATATGAAACGATAGTATGATATAAACTTTATTGTGTAAAATGACATCAGTGGACTGAAACAGTAATCTTCACTGGGAATTTCATACGTTTCATTACGGAACATGCTGGACAACTTATATTCGTCAATATCGGCCTATACCGATATATCGATCAAACTCTAATACTAAAGTAGGCGTGTTACTTCCATTTACACCATTGACCACACAAAATACTGGTGTCCCATTTAAATAATCAATTATAGCCACTACAGTAGCTGCTAATGTGGAATAACATTAAAATCACGTACAATAAGTCACGGTTAAAATCAATATCACTCATTATAAGATAAGATATTTTATTCCTTTTGTTAATCCCACAGTGGGGAAATGTATAATAGTATAATAATATATACTGTAATAATCACACATTAAACTCTGCATACTGGATGTGTAAATCAATCATTCATAGATAGATAGGTAGATAGGTAGGTGGGTGGGTGGTTGGGTGGATGGATGGATGGATGGATAGGTGGGTGGATGGATGGATGGATGGATAGGTAGGTAGGTAGGTAGGTAGGTAGGTGGATGGATGGATGGATGGATGGATGGATGGGTAGGTAGGTAGGTAGGTAGATAGATAGATAGATAGATAGATAGATAGATAGATAGATAGATAGATAGGTGGGTGGGTGGATGGATGGATGGATGGATGGATGGATGGATGGATGGGTAGGTAGGTAGGTAGGTAGGTAGGTAGGTAGGTAGGTAGGTAGGTAGGTGGGTGGGTGGGTGGGTGGATGGATAGATAGATAGATAGATACTGTAGATAGGGTGCTTTATTAAATCCAAAGGAAGATTAAAAGTGTTACAGCAGCTTCTTGACATAAATCCAAATACTGTACAAAACGGATGAAATAAGTAAAAAAAAAGAAACTAATGCAATTAAAGGCTAAATTATTATCAATAATATCAAACAATGTGTCCCAAAGCCCCAAGATGCAACCTAATATGTACCAAACAACCATCCACAACCCCAATATACTGACTTTACTATCACAGAACATCAACTAGTCACATTTAAAAAGCAGCAACCAGAGAAATTGAAGCATTTAATAGCTGATTAATGGACTAATTGTTGCAGCTCCAGCGTTGCCTCCCCATCTTCCACATGTTATTATTTTAATTAGCAACAATCAAGTCATATATAATAATAATAATAATAAGTGTACCATGTAAACTGCTCATGCTCTGCTCAGATCATTAACTCATAAACAGCCTTTCTGGATTAATACTTATGTGAAAACCTTTTTCCAGATGCAGCCCCAACCGAACATTCAGGTCTTTTTTATATTATATTATAAAAGTAGGTAGCGGCGGGCGCCATCATCATGAACGTGGGGACGGCACACAGCGAGGTGAACCCCAACACCCGAGTGATGAACAGCAGAGGAATGTGGCTGTCTTACATCCTGGGCATCGGCCTGCTGCACGTCATCCTGCTCAGCATCCCCTTCGCCAGCGTCCCCGTGGTCTGGACCCTCACCAACCTCATCCACAATCTGGTCAGTGGAGAAAAAGCACCCGCCACATTTTCCTTCAATATTTACTGAAACAGTCATCTCAATGAAAGACAAGCTCAGTGGAGCGCTGGGGTTTTAATAAAAGGGTTTTTCTTTCTGGGATGTGGTGAATGAAAGTAGAGACGTTGAGTTCTGCTTTAGGAGGAAAAGCTGCTTCACTGCTGCTAGCTGCTAGCTTCTAGCTGCTAGCTGCTAGCTGTGTGCTTTGTTAATTAATAGTGAGAGTAATGTTTAACCTTCCTGTCGTCTGTTTTTACTGTTCCTTCCTTCCTTCCTTCCTTCCTTCCTTCCTTCCTTCCTTCCTTCCTTCCTTCCTTCCTTCTCCTTCTCTCTTTCTTTCCTCTGTCCGCCTACCTTCCCCCTTCCTTCTTTCCTCTGTCCTTCCTTCCTCTTTTCCTTTCTCCCTCCCTCCTACTTTCCTCCTTTCCTTTCCTTTCCTTCCTCCCTTCCTTCTTTCCTTTCCTCCCTTCCTTCCTTCCTACTTTGCTTCCTTCCTTCCTCCTTCTCTCTTTCTTTCCTCCCCCTACCTTCCCCCTTCCTTCTTTTCTCTGTCCTTCCCTTTTCTTTTCCTTCCTCCCTCCCTTTGTTCGTTCTTTCCTTTCCTTTCCTTCCTTCCTTCCTTCCTACCTTGCTTCCTCCTTTCCTTCTTTCTTCCATCCTCCCTTCCTTCTTTCCTTCCTACCTTCCCCCCTCCCTCCTTTCCTTACTTCTTCCTCCATTCCTCCCTCCATTTCTCCCTCCTTTCCTTCCTTCTCCCTCCCTTCCTTCCTCCCTCCCTCCCTCCCTCCTTTCCTTCCTTCCATCCCTCCTTTCCTTCCTTCTTCCTCCTTTCCCCCTCCATCCCTCCTTTCCTTCCTCCTTCTTTCCATTCCTCCCTCCCTCCTTTCTTTCTTTCCTTCCTTCCCTCCCTTCCTTCCTCCCTCCTTTCCTTCCTTCTTCCTCCCTTCCTTCCTTGACTTGAGGACAACAGGAGGGTTAAACCAGCTTTTTAATTATCAGTGTTGAGATATTCCATCACTATGATTACAAAGACTGTCTGAAGAGTTTAGTATTGTCTTTTCATGTGTTCATGTGGTTTAGTCAAATTTAAAAGGAGTTAAAATGTGAACATAAACATATAAATAACTGAGGGGGTCCACACGAAAAAGACTGTGTGCAAGTTATTCATACATTTATTTTAACCCCTTTAAATTTGACTAAACCACATGGACACTTAAATACACTGTAGGTGGATAAAATATTTAATATTTATCATTCTTTTGTGGTTACACCATTTGACATTTTCAGGAGCATTCAGTCTTACTTTTGGTTAAAAAAAATGGTGCAAATGTCATTTCAAATGATATAAAACCAACAAAAATACTAAATTACATTTTAACAAACCTGATGAAGACAATTTTAAATATATTTTTTGAATTGCTCATCTTGCTAACTCTTATTTATTTAACACTGACTCGTGTGTAAAACTAATAAAGTGACACTCGATTTTCTCAAATCATCCAAATCAAAACAACCAATTTAGTTAAATCTGGAAAACAAAAAAAAAAGAAAACTCGTTAATTGAATAAAGAAAAATGAAAACAGGACAGTCTCTCTTTTACTCTCTTTAAGTAACATTTTGGTGACAATCCTGCAGTACTCAGGAGTGCTTTCTCCACTGTCGTCCACACATACTTCTCTTTATCTTTCATCCTCTGTGTGTAAAACAAAACTTCCTACGAGTCAATTTAAACAGAAGAGATGATGAGATGATTGCCAACCCTTATTTGTCACTGATTTTATCCTATGGTAAGAGCAGTCCTGAAGATACTTCCTCTTCCTGGCATGTTCTGCAGTCTTAAGTAAAACCATTCATTTCAGTGTTATAACATCGCTGCTCTCTCTCTGACTGTGTGTGTCTAACTGTGTGTCTCTCGGTGTGTTGCAGTGCATGTACCTCCTCCTCCACACGGTCAAAGGGACGCCCTTCGAGACCCCCGATCAGGGCAAAGCTCGCCTGCTCACACACTGGGAGCAGATGGACTACGGAGTTCAGTTTACGGCTTCACGCAAGTTTCTAACCATCACGCCCATCGTCCTGTAAGTGATCAATACTCACAGCTGATTATTAAACTTCCTGTCGTCCTCCCGGGTCAAATTGACCCCATCTGTTTTGACTGTTCCTTCTTTCCTCCCTCCCTTCCTTCCATCTGTCCTTTCTCCCTCCTTCTCTCTTCCTTTCCTTCCTCTCTCTTTCCTCCCTTCCTTCCTTTCCTTTCTCTCTTCCCTCTATCCTCTGTTCTTCTTTCCTTCCTTCCTCCCCCCTAAGTTCCTTCTTTCCTCCGTCCTACCTTCTTCCTTCCTCCCTCCTGTCCTTCCTTCTTCTTTCCTCCCTCCTTTCCTTCCTTCTTCTTTCCTCCGTCCTTCCTTTCCTTCCCTCATTCCTTCCTCCCTCCCTCCCTCCTTTCCTTCTTCCTCCCTCCTTTCCTTCCTTCCTTCCTTCCTACTTTCCTTCCTTCTTCCTCCCTCTTTTCCTTCCTTCTTCCTCCCTCCTGTCCTTCCTTCTTTTCTTCCCTCATTTCTTCCTTCCTCCTTCCCTCCTTTCCTCCTTTCCTCCTTTCATTCCTTCTTCCTCCCTCTTTTCCTTCCTTCCTTCCTCCTTCCTCCCTTCTGTCCTTCCTTCCTTGACTCGAGGACAACAGGAGGGTTAAGGATGTTTTACTGGCTCAGAAACAAATATATGAGAAGGATATCTTCAAAGATGGGTTCACAATATTTCAAGTCTGTCAGGAGACCAAATGAACTTTGACATTGATGTTTTTCTTGCTGTAATCATTCCTCCTGTTCATACTGAATATTACAAAATCAATTCATAATGTAGTTTCAGTATAAATGATGGAGAATAAAATCCACAGCTCACAAAAAATGTAGTTAAAAGTTTGTCTGAAGCTGAATACGAGTCTTTAAAACGTCCAAATTAGTTAAAAATAGTGTCAATATCTTTCTTATTGTGTCTTTTTAGTGACATATTTCCTCTTCTTGTTATGACCTTCCACTGCAACTGGACAGGAAAACACCGTCCTTCGGGACACAAAGAGGGAATTTCTTTAAAAAGACAAACTGTTGAACTGTAGGAGATCCACTTTGTTCAGTTGAAATTAAGGAAGCTTTACTTTTACTTCCTTCCCTTCCTTCCTCCCTCCTTTCCTTCTTTCTTCCTTCCTTCCTTCCTTCCTTCCTTCTTCTCTCTTTCTTTCCTTCCCCCTACCGTCCTTCCTTCCTTCCTTCTTTCTTCCGTCCTTCATTCCTTCCTTCCTTCCTTCCTCTCCTAGCTCCCTTGCTTCTGTCCTTCCTCGCTCCTTTCCTTCCTTCCTTCCTTCTTCCCTCCTTTCCTTCCTTCCTTCCTTCCTTCCTCGCTTCTGTCCTTCCTCGCTCCTTTCCTTCCTTCCTTCCTTCTTCCCTCCTTTCCTTCCTTCCTTCCTTCCTTCCTTCCTTCCTTCCTTCCTTCCTCGCTTCCTCCTTTCGTTCCTTTCTTCCTTCCCTCCTTCCTTCCTCCCTGCTTTCCTTCCTTCTTCCTTCCTTTCCTTCCTTCTTCCTCCCTTCCTTCCTTGACACACGGACAACAGGAGGGTTAAATAAATGTGCTGTAGTTCAGGCTGATATAAAAATGACTGAAATCACTTGTTATAGTGCATCTACTAAAAAATCAACTCCTCTTCTACCTCTACTTCTAAGTGTGCAATCACAAAGACTTCTTGATTGATTAGCACACACACACACACACACACACACACACACACACACACACACACACACACACACACACACACACACACACACACGCACACACACACACTCACACCTCCTGCTGCTTCTCCCTTATTAACCGAGCTCACAGATTGTTAAGGGGCTTAGTACCCCTCGCTGCTTTGGTGCCCTTTTTTCCGTCCTTATTAAGCAGCCTCGTTGTGTTTACAGGAAGTGCTGGCGGTTGATTTGCCAGCTCAGCTCTCAACATTCAAGTCATTGCAGATTTTTGCAGGTGTAGCCTACACTCTTTTTTTTTTTTTTTTGGCTGGACCGCAACCAGGGGCCGAGTCCAATAGTCTGTCAGCGAGCCGAGTGTATGCCACTTTCTGTTTCTATAGCCATCATTTCAAATCTAGAATAAAAGCCCTCTAGCATTTTTAATTTAATCTTATTTCATTCATAATATCAAAGGAGTCATTTTATTTCACTACCAGTATGTGTTGGCTGCATATTCTCAATTATTCAGCAGATACCAAATAGTGCAATTCTTCATTTTTAAGCTCTCAAACTCTTCTTCTTCTTCTTCTTCTTCTTTACCGTCGTGTGCATTCGTCTACACTCTCTGAGCATCGTGGTTAGTTTCATCTTCTCTTTATTGGCGCCGTTGTCTCATCTGAAACCACGTCTAAGCATCCGGTGCCTGCATGCTGCTGTAAGGAAACTCTATTTAGAAGAAGCTAAATATGTAAATACAGATGTGCAGATGAGCCACTGCTGCAGCATCATGTGTTTAGTTGTTTAAATAATCACTGGTGTTGCAATCGTGTGTTGAAACAGTATCACAGATTCAAGTGTTGTTAGGAAACATGTTGAAATGGAAAGTAAGTGAAAGGTTTTTGCATCTTTAAAGGGAGGATTTGTCTTTTTTTTTTACTATTTCACTACACTAAGACTGTGTAAAGTGAATTCAGACATTTTCCTCTAAACACATTAAATAGGTCATAAATGTATTTCTAAAAAAGGTGTAAAAAGCATTTCAACCATTTAGATTTGAATTGTGGAGCTAGGCTTCACAAACTGTGTTTCAAGATTTCTGTGTTCAGGATTTAGTGATTAGCATAAACCCACCCCTGCTGCTGTAGAGGTATAAATACATTCAGCACACACTACTACTACTACAGTCTACAGTTAGCTGAGCTAGCAGCCGAGTTAGCCGCCGAGCTAGCCGCCGAGTTAGCCGCTGAGTTAGCCGCCGAGCTAGCAGCAGAAAGCTCTCAGACGTAGCATCCATGTTTCTGGTAGAGGTGGTGACTTTGATTGACAGGTGACACTTGGTAGGGGGCGGGGCTTCCGAGAACTTGGAGGCCACGCCCACAGCGTTTGGGAGCAGAGAAAGAGGCTGATTTTTACACAACTTTGAAGCCTAATTTCATATATTTGGCGATTTTTTTTAATCATTCAAATTTGGCAGGGTGGTTAACAACACACTTTTCTGTGGTATGTCAAACTCAGAACACATATTTATTCTTACTTTACACAAACTATAATATCTTAATCTTTCTGTCGTCTTCCCGTCAATCATCGAAACTTTTGTCCTCTCATGCCAACTTAATTCTAACTTTTTACTTATTTCTGTAAATTATGGTCGATATAGGCCTCATTTAAATTAGATTATATCTCACTTTTGAGTTAAAAAAGCAACAAAAAATAACATTTTAAAGTCAAATGCATCATTCTGGTGCATAAAAACAACAATTTAAGCTCTTAACAATGTAGTGCTTTAGTAATGTAACTACTGGTCTATATAATAAATGGGGAAACACTGAGTTATCAACCAATTCAATGAGAGTAGTGATGATTATACTTTAAAAGAAAGTAGTATTGAACCATCCATTTGATTTTTAAGCAATTAGACGAAATAAATCTGATATTTGTGATATGATAAATGAATGTGGAATAAATTTAACACATATCTCTGCTCTGTTTTGTCTCTGCAGGTATTTCCTCACCAGCTTTTACACCAAATACGATCAGGCCCATTTTGTGGTCAACACTGTTTCCTTGCTCACTGTACTCATCCCCAAGCTGCCTCAGCTGCACGGCGTCAGGATCTTTGGGATTAATAAGTACTGACAAGGTGGAAGAGGACACCACCTCCTTCTCTTCGTCCCAACGGACTGCTGAGAGCACTATACAGAGAGCGTCAGGCCTCTTGATTTTTTTTTTTTTTTTTTGGCCACGGAGCCTCCGGAGGATATGCGGGCGGCTCTTTTTGGCTCCGAAACTCTGCTGAGCAACACTCTCTCTTAAATGAAGCCTTCTGGGGATACTGCCATGGTACCAAACCCCCCCTCCACCCCCCTCCAACCCCTCTCCACCCTCCTCCAACCCCTCTTTTCCCTTAGGCAAGAGACACAATACACTATACAAAGGGAACGTGTACTATTGTGATTATATTTGTGGCCTCTATCTCCTTCCTGAGCCTTTGCAAACGTTTGTAAAGTGTTGTAATAAGTTTTTCTGGAGTGAAAGGTGTCGCGGTAGGAAATGGGGAGGAGGAGGGGGGGCGGGGGCTGGGGTTGAAAAATGTAGTTGCACAAATATGAAAAGTGCCATTTGACACCCGTTGGCACTTTTAAGGCGGTAATCAAAAAGTTATTTTATATGTAATGATACACTGCTGTATTTATTCAGCTTCATTCCCACGTGAAGCTTCCTCTTTTATTCTGGAGGGTTAGCGTAAAACACAATGATTTAATGAAATGTTGAGGGACCTGTGAACCGCTGCAGAGGCAACACACGAGAAACCACAAGGTTTTTATATTTAGCCCTCGTTGCTCTGCTGCTCCGCTGCTCTGCTGCTCCGCTCAGGGCCAAGATTGGGAAGTTAAGCTACTCTTTATTTTTATCTGACCATTTCCATATTTGGACGCCTCTTGTACTGGTTTGGGTCACGGCAAAAACACGTCTGCACAAGAGCAGTGTGATCCTGCAAAATGAGTTCAGAGAGAGAGATTTCTGTCGGATAGATGGATAGATGGATAGATGGATAGATAGATAGATAGATAGATAGATAGATAGATCTTTCATTTATCCAGAGGGAATTTCAGAATAAAGCAGCACCATTGAGAAGAAAACACACAGGCTAAAAGTAAAATAAGAAGTTAAATGAATTACAGTGTCATCCTATGGACAGGCAGGAAGTTCATCTGAGAGTCAGAATAAAAGCTGAGCCGAGATGTTGCACGAGCTTTGTTCAGTTTGAGGGCAAATTATGCACTTATCAGTTTATTAGGTACGCCTCTTCAGTCTAATGCAACACAATACAAGAGCTCTGCAGCACATTTACATATTTGAATAAGGTAGAATATTAGGAAGAGCTTTTATTTTGAAGGGAATAATAATCCAAACAAGGACAAAAAGCTGCATTAATTGATTTTTTTGGATGTATTGTCACCATATAAAGTCAACATTTGAAGCAGGCCCGTCATATGAATATTAGGAAGAGCTTTTATTTTGAAGGGAATAATAATCCAAAAAATGAATATAAAGAAGGACTCTGTCTGTGCTCTTTTTTTTTTACTACCTGCTGGAAATGAGGCGGATCAGACAGTGTGAACTTTAACCCTTAACCCTCCTGTCGTCCTCCCGGGTCTCTCTTCTTTCTTTCCTTCCTTCCTTCTTTCCTTCCTCCCTCTTTCTTAAATTTTTTCTTTGTTCTTCCCCTGCTTCCCTCTTTCTTTGCTCCCTCCTCCTTCCATACTCCTTTCCTCACTTCCTTCCTTCCTTCCTTCCTTCCTTCTCTCCTTACTTCCTTCCTCTTTTCCTCCCTCCCTTCCTTCCTTCCTTCCTTCCATCTTCCCTCCTTTCCTTCCTTCCTTCCTCTTTTCTTCCCTCCCTCCCTCCTTCCACCTTTCCTTCCTCACTTCTTTCCTTCCTTCCTCCCATCTTACTACTTTCCTTCCTCATTCCTTCCTTCCTCCCTTCCTTCCTCCTGTCCTTCTCTCCCTCCCTCCTTACTCCTTTCCTTCCTTCCTTCCTTCCTTCCTTCCTTCTTCCTTCCTCTTTTCCTCCCTCCCTCCTTACTCCTTTCCTTCCTTCCTCCTTCCTTCCTTCCTCCCTCCCTCCTTCCTTCTTTCCTTCCTTCCATCTTCCCTCCCTCCCTCCTTCCACCTTTCCTTCCTCACTTCTTTCTTCACTTCCTTCCTTCCTTCCTCCCCCCTTACTCCTTTCCTTCCTTCCTTCCATCTCCCCTCCTTTCCTTCCTTCTTCCTTCCTCTTTTCTTCCCTCCCTCCCTCCCTCGTTCCACCTTTCCTTCCTCACTTCTTTCCTCACTTCCTTCATTCCTTCCTTCCTTCCTCCCTCCCTCCTTCCTTCTTTCCTTCCTTCCTCCTGTCCTTCCTTCCTTCCTTCCTTCCTCCAACAGGAGGGTTAAAGAATGATTTGTGTAACTTTTAAGATGAATACATTTTTACCCAAAGGAAAAAACGATTGTCTACTTTAATGTTCATCAGCTGTTTCCTCTTCTTCTCTTGTCAATCATCTTTTATATGTTTTTATGAAGAAGCTGCAGTTTGTTCTCTCTTATGTGATAAAGTGATAAAGTGATTCTGACTGATGTTAAGGAAAGGTAAAACATCACTGTTCATTTAAAACCTGTTCAAGCTGCACATTTATGTTTTTAAAAGTGTTAAATATTGTTAGTTATAAATGTATGAATGTGTGTGTGTGAGGCAAGTTCTCATCTTTAACCCTCCTGTCGTCCTCACGGGTCAAATTGACCCCGTCTCTTTTGACTGTTCCTTCTTTCCTTCCTTCCTTCCTTCCTCTTTCTTTAATTTTTTCCTTCCTTCTTCCCCTCCTCCCCTCTTTCTTTGCTCCCTCCTCCTTCCATCCTTCCTTCCTTCCTCCCTTCCTTCTCTCCTAAATTCCTTCCTCTTTTCGTCCTTACTCCTTTCCTTCCTTCCTTCCTTCTTCCCTCTTTCTTTAATTTTTCCTTCCTTTTTCCCCTCCTCCCCTCTTTCTTTGTTCCCTCCTCCTTCCATCCTTCCTTCCTTGCTTCCTCCCTTCCTTCTCTCCTAAATTCCTTCCTCTTTTCGTCCTTACTCCTTTCCTTCCTTCCTTCTATCCTTCCTTCCTTCCTCCTTTCTTTCCTTCTTTCCTTCCTTCCTCCTTTCCTTCCTTCCTCCTTTCCTTCCTTCTGTCCTTCCTTGACCTGAGGACAACAGGAGGGTTAATTAATTAATCAGCGATGGTAAATTAAAGAGAGTTTAATCAGTTTAATAGCGATTTGGTTTAATTTGATTCTTTAAAGTTGGACTTTTGATTAATTAGAGCAGGGGTGTCAAACATGCGGCCCGTGGGCCAGAACCGGCCCGCCGAGGGGTGCAATCCGGCCCACTTTCCTTTCTGTGTTCTTTTCCTTCCTTCCTTTCTTCCTTCTGTCCTTCCTCCCTACCTTCCTTTTTTCCTTTCTTCCTTCCATCTGTCCTTCCTCCCTTTCTTCCTTCCTTTCTCCGTTTCTTCCATCTGTCCCTCCTGCCATCTGTTTGTCCTTCCTACCTTTCTTCCCTCTTTCCTTTTGTCTGTCTTTCCTTCCTTCCTTCCCTCCATCTATTAATGATCCGGCCCACATCTGCCCTTCCTCCCTACCTTCCTTTTATCTTTTTTTTCATTCATGTTCCTTTCTTCCTTCCATCTGTCCTTCCTACCTTCCTTTTTTCCTTTCTTCCTTCCTTTCTCCGTTTCTTCCATCTGTCCTTCCTGCCATCTGTTTGTCCTTCCTACCTTTCTTCCCTCTTTCCTTTTGTCTGCCTTTCCTTCCTTCCCTTCTTATTTCCTTCCTTCCTTCCTTCCTTTCGTCTCTCTGGCCGTCCTTCACTGTCTGTCCTTCCTTCCATCTGTCCATCTGTCCTTCCTTACTTCTTTCCTTCCTTCCTTCCTTCCTTCCTTCCTTCCTTCCTTCCTTCCTTCCCTCCATCTTTTTAATGATCCGGCCCACATGAGATCAAATTGGTCTGTATGTGGCCCTTGAATGAAAATGAGTTCGACACCTCTGAATTAGACTTTTTAAACACCAAATCCAACTCTGTTTTATTCGCTCTCTCCATTACACAGTGTTGTTAAACTGCTTTCTCCTTCTTTCATTTTATTTTATTTTATTTCTTTTTTTTTAAATATGTTTACTGATGTTAACCTGAACAGTGTTGATTGCACATGTCACTGAAGGCAGTTAGAGAGAGAGAGAGAGAGAGAGAGAGAGAGAGAGAGAGAGAGAGAGAGAGAGAGAGAGAGAGAGAGAGAGAGAGAGAGAGAGAGAGAGAGAGAGAGAGAGAGAGCAGCAGTAGCCGTTAGTAGCATTAATATTAAACACAGTACTGACAGCAGCAGCAGAGACACTTCTAGCTTTTCAATACTGGTTCACCACCGAGGAGCTTTTGATTAAACCTCCTGTCGTCCTTCCTTCTTTCCTTCCCTCCTTCCTTCCTTCTCTCCTCCCTCCTTCCTCCTCAATTTCTTTCCTCCCCCTACCTTCCTCTGTCCTTCTGTCCTCTGTCCTTCTTTCCTCCCTCCCTCCTACCTTCCTTCTTTCCTCCATCCTTCCTTCCTTATTTCCCTCCTTCCTTCCTCCCTCCATCCTACCTTCTTCTTTCCTCTGTCCTCCCTTCCTTCTTCCCTTCCTTCCTTCCTTTCCTCCCTCCTTCCTCCTCAATTTCATTCCTGCCCCTTACCTTCCTCCCTTCCTTCTTTCTTCTATCCTTCTTTACTCCCTCCCTCCCTACCTTCCTTCTTTCCTCCGTCCTTCCTTCCTTCCCTCCTCCCTCATTACCTTCCTTCTTTCTTTCTTCCTCCCTCCTTTCTTTCCGCCCCCCCCCTCCTTCCTTCCTTCCTTCCTCCTTTCCATCTTCCTTCCTTCATTCCCTTCCTTCCTTGACTCGAGGACAACAAGACGGTTAAAATCCGATCGATTAATTCTTTAATATCGATCAGAGCTGACTCCAGAAAAAACCCAATAACTGTTTCTTTCAGCAGAGTGAAGTGTTGAATTATTTACCAATGAGAAGCACGGACCAAACGGAGGAAAAGGGGAAAAAAACTGCTGCAAGTTTCATTTAACTGACACGTCGTCTTCATTACCAACATCAAGGGCTTCATGTAATAAGACTTCATAGCACAAAGTGACCATGGGGGGTTTTACATGTGTTGAATGTTGATAAAAATGTGAAACAGTGTGCTCATAGCGTCTGTTCAATGATCGTAATGATGTACATGCTTTTATTTTGAAGGAAACATCAATGTGATCTTCTGTAAGAGTGCTTGACTTGACCCCCCCCCGCCCCCTCCCCCCAGAAATACAGTATTTTTCAAGTATCATCTCAAACTTCTTGTTTTTATTCACACCTGCATGCTTTTATTTTGTAGCTGAATTACTAAAGCTGGGTTTCCTGTCGTCCTCCGGGTAAAATTGACCCCGTCTGTTTTGACTGTTCCTTCTTTCCTTCCTTCCTTCCTCTTTTCCTTCCTTCCTTCTGTCCTTCCTCCCTCCTAATCTCTTTCCTCCCTCCATCCTATTTTCTTCCTTCCTTCCTTCCTTCCTTCTTCCCTCCTTCTCTCTTTTTTTCCTCCCCCATATATTCCCCCTTCCTTCTTTCCTTCCTTTCTCACTCCCTCCTACCTTCCTTCCTCCATCCGTTCCTCCTTTCCTCCCTTCCTCCCTCCTTTTCCTCCTTTCCTCCCTCCTACCTCCCTCCCTCCCTTCTTCCTTTCCTTTCCTTTCCTTCCCTCCTCCATCCCTCCTTTTCTTCCTTCTTCCTCCCTTCCTTCCTTGACTCGAGGACAACAGGAGGGTTAATAAGATAAGCGACTTGAGGAGACGTCTGCCCCTTTTTTTGTGGCTTTATTAACTCTCCTCTGCATGTTTCAGGAAGACTGTTGAGAAGGTTGAGCGTTAAATTTAAACATCAGATGGATTAATGTTAAATCTAAACCTGCACATTGATGTATTTTAATTTGAAATATAAAGCAAGGCAAGGCAAATTTATTTGTGTAACACATTTCAACAACAAAGTAAAGTTAATTATTGTGCTCCTCTCCTCTCTCTTCTTCTCTCTGCTCTGTGAA
This sequence comes from Scomber japonicus, assembly GCF_027409825.1. Taxonomy (NCBI): domain Eukaryota; kingdom Metazoa; phylum Chordata; class Actinopteri; order Scombriformes; family Scombridae; genus Scomber; species Scomber japonicus. Next base: position 5,375,788 of record NC_070597.1, on the reverse strand, counting down.
CTTCAGCTGCTACCAAATCAAACATTTAATCTGCGTTCTTGATTTCAACACTGCAAGCTGATACAGGTTGTGTAGCCGCCGCGCTCGCTCCGTTACACAACACTGCAGGCCTGTTAAACATTGATTGCAGTGAGAGTGATGATGATGAGGATGATGATGATGAAGAGGTATTAGAGTGAATAAAGGGTGTGGGAGGGTTATCACGTGTTGGATTAAAAACAAATTGGCATCTCCAACACAACAAAAAACCCTCTGATGTTTGTGGAGAATCGTCCTTTAATTTCTTATGATGATGATGATGATGATGATGAAGCACAAAGACGTTAACCTGACCTTCATATTTTAATTTACAGTCCCCGATTCATCAGATTTTTGAAGGTGTCTTTTCCTTTTTTATTTTTTTATTTATTTGTTTTTTTCTTATCTTATTTTACTTTATTTTATTTATTTATTATTTATATTATTTTATATTATTTTATCTATTTTATTTTATATTCATCAATTTCATATTTATGTTATTTTATTTTATACTATTTTATTAATTTAAAGGTTGAATATGTAGAATATTTATTAAAAGCTATATATTTTTTAAAATAATACAGCCACGGGTCGTTTTGAGGGGTACAGAATGAAATAATTGCTTTTCCATAAAAAAAAAAAAAATAGTCTGAATTAATATTTTTTAAATTTGACGGGTTCGACAATGACGTTCTGTCACGTTCTGTATACGTTGTACCAGCCAATTAACGGCCGGAAGTGCGGGTTGCCATGGTTGTCTGTTGTTCCGGTGCAGCTACTGTAGGCTGCTGGCACTGGGTGAAATGGAGTTGTAAACAAACAGAGCCGTGTTGGACTTACTAACAGACATGAAAATCACTCACCTTTCGGCGAAATTCGCCGTTTTGAAACCAAAATAGATGTCCTACGTTAATCATGCAGATCCGATGAGATTTTTTTTTTTTTTTTTGGGGAGGGGGGGGGGGTGTCAAGTGGCCTCCGTCACTTGGTGTTTTTTTTATGTGAGTAGACCTCATTAATACCATAGATAGACGATTAATACACGCACCTATTGTCACCCAATTTGTCGTCGGTCACATGTCCTCATTGGCTTTGGAGACATGTGCTGCCTCATCCTAAGCACTGATTGGCTGGTGTGTGTGGTGTCTATAAAACAGTCACGTGTCCCACAGATGCACGCAGGAGTCAGGAAATGACGTAAACGGACCGTATGGTTTGTTATGTGTGTTATTACATTACGTGTTGGACTAAATACATGGACATATTGAGGAAAGTATTCCGGTTTTATGGAAACGGATTTCATATTTCACCAGAATGGATACTTGGCGAGCTGTACAGAAAGTCCTGAGTCATAAGATGATCGTTGTGGATAAAGGGAAGACTTTGAAGGTATGTAGCATTATAGCTGTTAGCTTACTTTAGCTGAGTGGCTAGCCGAGCTAACCGCTAATACTATTACGGCTGTGAGCAACCATATAATTCGTGAGTGGTCTTGAATGAATCAGGAGAAAGCTTTCTAACAATGTACGGCATGAATATATATGTTTAAGGGTTGGTGTTTAAAACATTCAGAAGAACTTGTGGCTACCTCCCAACTTCCGGTCCGTTCCGTAGGCGGAACAGCGTGTTTTACGTGTCTGCAGTTCCGGTCCTTCATGTTGGCTGAAACAGACAAGTCACCCTCAAACATGCTGAAAACCAGATTAAAGTTTGGCCTGCAGTTAGTCTTCCCTAATGTTTATGTGGCTTTGAGGATGTTCCTTACGTTGCTGGTGACAAACTGTGAGGGGGAGAGCTCATTTTCTCATTTGGGGAGAATCAAAAATGAGCCTGAAGTCCTTTTATCATTACTGGCAACAGAGTCTGAACCTGTCAGAGACCTGGACTTTAGCGATGTTGTGGAGGAGTTTGCTAGGAGAAAGGTCATTTCATAAGGGAACTACTCTAGTGTGTGTGTGGTGTTAATGTGCATTGTGTTTTTTTTATGACTCTGAAAACATTTGTTGTTGGGATGTTTGATATTGTGGAGATTCTATAAACAGGTTGTTTGCTATTCTTTGTGTTTCTGCATATCTGAGTGTAGACTGTTTTGATAATACACACACACACACACACACACACACACACACACACATTCACTGCATGTGCTGAGAGTCTGGTGTTGAATTTATCAGTCAGTGTGAATCCTGTGCAAGTGCAGGAGTTTCCAACAACTACTACATCCACACTTGTGCACTAGTAAACTAGTTGTCTGTTGTATTGGTGTGTGTGTGTGTGTGTGTGTGTGTGTGTGTGTGTGTATTTAACCATTTCCATATAAATGGGATAAAGATGTGGTTTTCAAGCAGAAATTTACATTGAACATGTTTCTTTTAATCTTTGCACTTTCATCAAACTGTACTGTCCTCCGTCCGTCCGTCTTCTGCCGCCTATCCGGGGTCGGGTTGTAGTTCTGCTTGATGCTTCAGATTGATGCTTTCAAGCCCTAACCTCCCTAGAGGGGTCGTATCCTTCTCACCTTTTTCACCCATGACCCGTTTTCATGTCTGACATCCTAATGATTAACAGTTCAGTGTTCATATTATTCTTTATAATTGTACTTTTCTGTAATAAAATGACCATAAAAAGGTGAGTTATCTCTACCAGCAGAGGGCAGCAAATATCCGTCATTGATTTTAATCTGAAGCGACATTCAACTCCTATAAATAGGCATGCCTAAAGGGAGAGATTATTGGTCTTTTTCTCCCCCTTCCCCCCTCCCCCCCTCCCTCTCCCCTCCACTCATTCACTCATTTAATACACATCCGGATCTATTGAAATGGAAATCTAGACTTAAATGTGTCAGAGAGTGAACATAATGATCCATAAAGGTCACAGTTTGGAGGATCGAACAAAAAAAAAAATCGGACAACACCAGCGAGCGTTCAGTCATATTGGTGATGCAGAACTGTGTAGTCTACAGCAGAGGAGTCAAACTCATTTTCATTCAAGGGTCACATAGAGACCAATTTGATCTCATGTTGGCCGGATCATTAAAAAGATGGAGGGAAGGAAGGAAGAAGGGAGGAAAGGAGGGAGGGAGGGAGGAAAGAAGAAAGGAGGGAGCGAGGAAGGAAGGAAGGGAAGGAGGAAGGAACAAGGAAGGAAAGGAGGGAGGGAGGGAAGGAAGGAAGGAAGGGAAGAAAGGAGGGAGGGAGGGAAGGAAGGAACAAGGGAAGGGAAGGAGGAAGGGAAGGAGGAGGGAGGGAGGAAAGTAGGGAGGAAGAAAGAAGGAAGGAAAGGAGGGAGGGAGGGAGGAAAGAAGAAAGGAGGGAGGGAGGGAGGGAAGGAAGGAACAAGGAAGGGAAGGAGGAAGGAAATAAGGAGGGAGGGAGGAAAGGAGGGAGGAAGGAAGAAGGAAGGAAAGGAAGGAAAGGAAGGGAAGGAGGAAGGAACAAGGAAGGAATGGAGGGAGGAAGGAACAAGGAAGGAAAGGAGGGAGGAAGGAAGGAAGGTAGGAGGGAAAGAAGGAAGGAAGGAGGAAGGAAGGAGGAAGGAAGAAGGAAGGAAGGAGGGAGGGAAGGAAGGAAGAAGGAAGGAAAGGAGGGAGGAAGGAAGGAAATAAGGAGGGAGGGAGGAAGGGAGGCATGAAGGAAGGGAGAAGGGAAGAAGGGAGGGAGGAAGGGAAGAAGGGAGGAAAGGAGGGAGGGAGGGAGGAAAGAAGGAAGGAAAGAGGAAGGAAAGGAGGAAGGAAGAAGGAAGGAAGGAAGGAAGGTATAAGACGGACAAAAGGAAGGAGGGAAGAAAGGTAGGAAGGACAGACAGGAGAAAAGAAGGAAGGAAGGGAGGAAGGAAGAATGAAAGGTAGGAAGGACAGACAGAAAGAAGGAAGGACTGATAGAAGGAAGGGAGGGAGGAAGGAAGGAAAAGAACACAGGAAGGAAAAACAGAAGGAAAGGAGGAAGGAAGGAAATAAGAAGGGAAGGAGGGAAAGAAGGAAAGATAGACAAAAGGAAGTAGGGAAGAAAGGTAGGAAGGACAGACAGAAAGAAGGAGAAGGGAGGAAGGAAGAAAAGGAGAGAGGAAGGAAGGGAGGAAGGAAGAAAGGAGAGAGGAAGGAAGGAAGGGAGGAAGGAAGAAGGAAGGAAAGGAGGGAGAAAGGAAGCAAGGAGGGAAGGGAGGAAGGAAGGAAGAACAGAAGGAAGAAAGGGAGGAAGGAAGGACAGATGGCAGATGGAAGAAAGGAAGGAAAGAATTAAGTACAGATGGAAGGAAGGAAAATAACACAGGAAGGAAGGAAGGAAGGAAGGAAAGGAGGGAGGAACAGTCAAAACATACAGGGTCAATTTGACCCGGGAGGCCGACACAAAGGTTAATTTAAATAAATAGAATAAATAAAAGGACTAGTGTTTGTTTAGAGTTCTTATATCGCTG
>NC_070597.1:5350821-5370857 GCF_027409825.1 Scomber japonicus | reverse complement strand
GTCTGTGTGTGTGTGTGTGTGTGTGTGTGTGTGTGTGTGTCTGTGTGTGTGGGAAGAGAGAAGCTGATGTGTGTATGAGTCACAAAGATGGCTTAGATTAAGCTGCTGTCGTGAGTGAATCATCATTGTAACCCGACAGCTGTCAAAGATCTGTTATTGAGAGGGTGTGTGTGTGTGTGTGTGTGTGTGTGTGTGTGTGTGTGAGGAGGAGGGGGGGGGGGGGGTCACATGCCAGGGTTTTTAGTCATGATGGAGGCACCACAGAAGAAGAGCCCTGCCTGCTAATCATTGAATGTGAGTCTTTGCCGATTCAGAGAATGATTTTGAAAAGGAGTTATTGAAAAGTTTAGTTTGCTCTCGTGTTGATTTAAGGATTAAATACGAGCTGAATGTAATAACTGAGAAAAAGTTGTTATATTTGGCAGCTTCTCCTGATTTCATCTGTCCGACTTGATGAAAGCTTAAAGCAAAAGGTGTCAAACTCATTTCAGTTGAAGAGATAAACATACAAGCCTCATTTGATCTCAAGTGGTAAAGACTTAATAACCTGCAAATAAAATATTATATAATAAACTTTCATTATAATAGCAGATGAACAGCTGGAGATGTCTTAACCCTCCTGTTGTCCTCAGGTCAAGGAAGGAAGGAAGGAAGGAAGGAAGGAAGGAAGGAAGGAAGGAAGGAAGGAAGGAAGGAAGGAAGGAAGGAAGGAAGGAAGGAAGGAAGGGAAAGGAGGGAGGGAGGGAGGGAGGGAGGGAGGAAGGGATGAAGGATGAAGGAAGGAAGGAAGGAAGGAAGGAAGGGATGAAGGACAGAAGGAAGGAAAGAAGAACATAAGGAAGGAAGGAAAGAAGGAGGGGAGGAAAGAACGACAGAAGGAAGGAAGGAAGGAAGGGAAAGGAGGGAAGGAGGGAGGGAGGGAGGAAGGGATGAAGGACAGAAGGAAGGAAAGAAGGACATAAGGAAGGAGGGAGGGGAGGAAAGAACGACAGAAGGAAGGAGGGAAGGGAAAGGAGGGAGGGAGGGAGGGATGAAGGACAGAAGGAAGGCAAGAAGGACATATTATGCCCCTTGTTTTTTAAAGAAACTGAGGGTCAAAAAGTCACTGCTGCTGAGTTAGAGACTGAAAATGATCTTCACTATTACAGAAACTCTTCACCTTTAAGAAAAAACAAAAAAAAAACAGCATCTGACTCCCAGCAGCTAGACGGTATATATAAAACTTGGAGGCACGAAAAACAAAATGAATAAGTGATGGAGGCGTAGAGACGACGAAGGGAGGAACTCACCCATCTGTTCGACGATGTCTGGAGGGAAGACGCGGGAAGCGAAGGCTCGACGGAAGATGTCAGAAAACTCCTTGTCGAGGCCGCCGATACCCATCCGCTCGAAGTTCCAGTCGGGGCTGATGATCGACTGGCGAGACTCTCGGGTCTTTGCTTTCCCTGGAGAGGAAAGAGGAGAGGAAATAGAAGGTAAGTATAGTTAAAGGATCGTGTTGTCCTCGAGTCAAGGAAGGAAGGAAAGGAGGGAAGAAGGAAAGGAGGGAGGGAGGAAGGAAGACGGAATTATGGGAGGGAGGAAGGAAGGGAGGGAGGAAGGTAGGAAGGAGGGAGGGAGAAGGAATGATGGAAGGGAGGAAGGAAGGAGTGATGGGAGAGAAGAAGGAAAGGAGGGAGGAAGGAAGGAAGGAAGGTAGAAGGGAGGGAGGGAGAAAGGAAGGAAAGGAGGAAGAAGGAAGGAAGGGAAGGGAGGGAAGAAAGAAGGAAGGAAGGTAGGAGGGAGGGAGGGAGAAAGGAGAGGACGAAGGGAGGAAGGAAAGGAGGAAGATGGAAGAATGGAAGGGAGGAAGGAAAGGAGGGAAGAGGACGGAGGAAAGAAAGAAGGACAGAAGGAAGGAAAGTAGAAGGGAGGGGGGGGGGGGGAAAGGAGAGGACGGAGGAAAGAAAGAAGGAACAGTCAAAACAGACGCGGGTCAGGGAGGACGACACAAAGGTTAAAGCATTGTGTTTTTTATTAATTTGAAAACCTGATTATTAAAGGAGCACTTCCTGTCTGCTGTCTTATAAACCTCTGTGCTTTCTTCTTCTCACCATTAAACAGGTATCAACCCTAAAAAAAATTTTAATGCTGTTAAATAAATAATAAAAATGTTAAAATAACTAAAGCATGTTATAATTAAGCCTTATTATAAGAAATAAACAGTTAGTCAGGTGATGTCTGGCCTGTTCATACTTTATTAAAGTATCAGGAAAGGAAAGGGAGCTGAGGTGAATGAGTGCAGTGTGCCCCCTTGTGGTTATAAAGAGAATTACAATTACAAAAACTAACATTATTATTATTATCTTGCTTGTTTTATTTGTTTTAGCAGCTTCTCTGTTATTAGATGTGAATTAAAACTCAGCACTAAAGATTCAGATTCATATTTATTATATTTGTATAGCTCTCGTTTTTACAAGTTGTTCTTCATTTAGGTGGAGGGAAAAAAATGTTTTAACCTTCCTGTCGTCCTCCCGGGTCAAATTGATCCAGTCTGTTTTGACTGTTCCTTCCTTCCTTCCTTCCTTCCTTCCTTCCTTCCTCCCTCCTTCTCTCTTTCTTTCCTCCCCCCTACCTACCTTCCTTCTTTCCTCTATCCCGCTTTCTTCCTTCCTTCCTCCCTCCCTCCCTTCCTCCCTCTTTCCCCCCCCCTCCCTCCTTCTTTCCTTCCTTCTACCCTTCCTCTTTTCCTTTCTCCCTCCTTCCTTCTCTATTTCTTTCCTCCCCCCTACCATCCTCCCTTCCTTCCTCTTTTCTTTCTCCCTCCTACCTTCCTTCCTTCCTTCCTTCTTTCCTCTGTCCTGCCTTACTTCCTTCCTCCATCCACCTTCCTTCCTTCCTTCTTTCCTTCCTCCTTCCTTCTCTCTTTCTTTCCTCCCCCTACCTTCCTCCCTTCCTTCTTTCCTTTCTCCCTCCTACCTACCTTCCTTCTTTCCTCCCTCCATCCCCCTTTCTTCCTTCCTTTCTCCTTGTTTTCCTTCCTTCCTTCCTCCCTCCTTCTCTCTTTCTTTCCTCCCCCTCCCTTCCTCCCTTCCTTGATTCCTTTCTCTCTCCTACCTACTTGCCTTCCTACCTTCTTTCCTCCCTAACTCCCTCCTTCCTTCTTCCCTCCTTCCTTCATTCCTCCCTCCCTCCCTCCCTCCTACCTACCTACCTGCCTACCTTCTTTCCTCCCTCCCTCCCTCCCTCCCTCCCTCCCTCCTTTTCTTCCTCCCTTCCTCCCTCCCTCCCTCCCTCGACTCGAGGCCAACAGGAGGGTTTAAAGTACCAGGTGTGCTTTGACACTCACCGATCAGAGTCATGGACGAGGTCTCGGACTTCTCAAATATCACCTGACTGTTTGGCAGCAACAAGCCGATGTTGATCTGAGAGGAAGACAAACAAGAGAGATGATAATCAGTTCGGGCACACAGAGCACAGATGTTCCTGCTCTACAACAAAGTGGAAATCCCTGTTATACATCACGCACTTTAACGTCACACTGCAATATTTAAAAAAAAGTATCTGCACATTTTTAAAGTATAAATTTAAGACTTTTTAAGACTTTTTTAAAAAACCTCTTTAAGTGGAAAATCACACCATTGCTATAATTGATCAGTAGGAAGGAAGGAAGGAAGGAAGGAAGGTGGGAGGGAGGAAGGAAGGTTCCTTCTTTCTTTCCTCCATCCCCCTTTCTTTCTTCCTTCCTCTATCCCCCTTTCTTCCTTCCTTCCTTCCCCCCTCCCTCCTTCTTTCCTTCCTTCCTTCTCTTTCTTTCCTCCACCCGACCTTCCTCCCTTCCTTCTTTCCTCTGTCCTTCTTTCCTTCCTTCCTCCCTTCCTCTTTTCCTTTCTCCCTCCAACCTTCCTTCCTTCTTTCCTCCGTCCGTCCTTCCTTCCTTCCATCCTCCCTCCCCCTTTCTTCCTTCCTTCCTTCCTTCCTCCCCCTTCTCTCTCTTTCCTCCCCACTACCTCCCTCCATTCCTTCTTTCCTTCCTCCCTCCTTCCCTCCTTCCTTCCTTCCTTCCTTCCTTCCTTCCCTCCCTCCCTCCCTCCCTCCCTTTCACTGAACAAATATAATTACGTTCAAATCAAATTTAATGCCTTAAATCCTACAATTCCAGACATTATAAGACATTTTTAGACCTTAAACATGTTTAAATGTGACCCTGTTGTGTCTACTATAATGATAATAATAATAATAATAATAATAATAATATAAATGTTGTGTGAACGTCATTGTGGAAAGTGACAGTGATAATTCTCCAGATACCTTGGGTTTCTTTCCAGAGGCGTTTTGTCCGCTGAGGATGCTCGGGTCCATGGCTTCCATATCCTTCATCGTCAAGCCGAACAGCTTATCACAGAAACTAAACACCAGCTGGAGAATATAACACACACACACACACACACACACACACACACACACAGACACACACACACACACACACACACACACACAGACACACACACACACACACACACACACACACACACACACACACACACACACACACACACACACACACACACACACACACACACACACACACACACAGGAGGGGAAATGATATTTAGGAGGTAAAGAAGACAATAGCTTTATTTATATGATTGTATTTGATTTTATTCAATTTGAATATGAAAGGTGCTAAATAAATAAATAAATAAACTAATGTGTGCAGAGTCTATGTTACTTCTATGTGTTACTTATAAATGAATAAAAGCATCTCCTCCTCCTCCTCCTCCTCCTCCTCCTCCTCCTCCTCCTCCTCCTCATTATTATTATTATTATTATTATTATTTTTATTTTTATTAACCCTTTAAATCTCAGCGTACCTGTTGGTCGACACTGAACGCCTGGTTGTTGAAGTGCTGGATGAACTCGGACGCCATCTTGTCGGAGTCGTAAGGATTACTGTCGATGCTTTTCTTCTGAAGGAAATCGATCTCCACCGTCATGCTGCTCACACACTGCTTGGACTTGTCAAATGTGTAGTTGGACACTAAAAGAAGAGGAGGAGGAGAAAGAAAAGAGAATAAATGAAATGAAGATTGTAGATTAGGATGGAAGGGAGAAAAGGATAGAAGGGAGGAAGGATGGAAAGAAGGAAAGGAAGGAAAGGAAAGTAGGAGGAAGGGAGGAAAGAAGGACAGAGGAAGGGAGGAAAGGAAGGAAGGACAGAGGGAAGGAAAGAAAAGAAGGACAGAAGGTAGGAAGAAAGGGGGATGGAGGAAGGAAAGAAGGAAGGAAAGGAAGGAGGAAGGAAGGGAGGAAAGGAAAGAAAGGAAGGAAGGAAGGAAAGGAAGGTAGGAGGAAGGGAGGAAAGAAGGACAGAGGAAGGGAGGAAAGAAAGGAAGGAAGGGAGAACAGAGGGAAGGAAGGAAAGAAAATAAGTACAGAAGGAAGGAAGGAGGATGGAGAAAGGAAAGAAGGAAGGAAAGGAAGGAAGGGAGGAAAGGAAAGAAGGAAGGGATGAAGGAAAGGAAGGGAGGAGGAAGGGAGGAAAGAAGGACAGAGGAAGGGAGGAAAGAAAGGAAGGAAAGAAAAGAAGGACAGAAAGTAGGAAGAAAGGGGGATGGAGGAAGGAAAGAAGGAAGGAAAGGAAGTAGGAAGGAAGGGAGGAAAGGAAAGAAAGGAAGGGAGGAAGGAAAGGAAGGTAGGAGGAAGGGAGGAAAGAAGGACAGAGGAAGGGAGGAAAGAAAGGAAGGAAGGGAGAACAGAGGGAAGGAAGGAAAGAAAATAAGTACAGAAGGAAGGAAGAAAGGAGGATGGAGGAAGGAAAGAAGGAAGGAAAGGAAGGAAGGGAGGAAAGGAAAGAAGGAAGGGATGGAGGAAAGATGGAAGGAAGGGAAGGAAGGAAGGGATGAAGGAAAGGAAGGTAGGAGGAAAGGAGGAAAGAAGGACAGAGGAAGGGAGGAAAGAAAAGAAGGAAGGGAGGACAGAGGGAAGGAAAGAAAAGAAGGACAGAAGGAAGGAAGAAAGGGGGATGAAGGAAGGAAGGAAGGAAGGAAGGAAGGAAGGTGTAAAAAAAAAACTCAAAAATTTAAAAGCTCACCTTCAACTTCCTGTCCGATCGATAGTCCCGCCCATTTTCTCTGCAAGGTAAAAAGCAGCAGGTGATAGATTTAGTTCCACTTTTTATCATTTATTATGTATTAGTATTATAAATTATGTTGTAGCATTGCCATGGGAACGATAGGTTAACATTTATGCATTAATAAAAGGTTATTTATATTTCTAATAAAAGGATAAAAGCTTTTAGATAAAACACATTAACATCAGAGTAACGTTCCTCTGCAGCTTCGTCTTATTTCACAACAGTTCAGATTTTAAACATATTTAATGATCCTTAATTATAGTTTTTATGCTTTTTAATGAGTTCTTGTGGTAAAATAAGACTTGTGTTGAGGAGGTTACTGTAGTACCTGTGTGCCGATGTGGCTGCCAAGTTTATAGACGGAGGCAAAGATAAAAAAAAAAGAAAAAAGAGGGAAGAGAAAAAAAAAGCAGTAACAGACAGATTGAGACACAACATGCAAAAAACAACCACACAGTAAAAAGCTCGACACGGGTCAGAAAACTGCGTCACAAGGTTAGAGAGGAGGACATGTTTGCAGGAGAAACAGATTATTATGTTGTGTAGGAAACAGTTTGCAGGCGATTCAGCAAGTTAAATAAATGTATTAGAAAAGACAGGAAACAGACAGCAGCAGTGGTTTAGTAGTAGTTTTATAGAAAAGAGAGAGAATTGGTAAATATATAATACTAATAATAATACTAATAATAATAATAATAATACTAATACTAATAATACTAATACTAATAATAATAATAATAATAATAATAATACTAATACTAATAATAATAATACTAATACTAATAATAATAATAATAATAATAACAATAACAATAATAATGCTTCACAAGGCAGAAAAATACACAAATCATAGAGTAATTAAGTTTTAAAAGAGATTAAAAAACTAGGGCTGGGCCAAAAAATAGATTTTTATATTAATTTTTTATAAAGGTTTTTTTCTGGCGATTTTTAAAAATCGATTCTCATACAAGAATCGATTTTTATTTATTTATTTAATTATTATTTTTTTATTTATTTAATTTATTTTATTTTTAAAAATGTTTTTTTATTTATTTATTTATTTTTATTTATTTCATACAAGAATCGATTTTTATTTATTTATTTAATTAATTTTTGGGTTTTTTTTAATTTTATTTTTAAAAATGTTTTTATTTATTTATTAATTTTTATTTATTTATTTAATTTTTAATTTTTTTTTCATTTTTAATTTAATTTTTTTTCTAAAGAGAATGTTTTTTTGTGAGGGCAGGTGCAGTTTTAAAAGTTTTAAAAATAAATCTCACAAACTGATGTGATGTGTGTATTGTTTTTTATAAATATGACTTGACCAAGTGTTTAGTTCAACCTGGAAAGAAAATCACAATAATTCACATATAAAAAAATACTCGGGACCCAAAAATCATTAGAGAATCGAATCAGCACAAAAGCATATCGGCCCAGCCCTAAAAAACATTTCAATGTCGGAAAAAAAGCAAACATATTTAAAAAGGAGATAAAAGCAATTCAAGGAAAGTTAAAACATATTATTCTCATTAGTTTAACACAGAAGCTGCTGCTAATATTAAATGACACAGAGCTTTAAGGTTGAAGCGTACCTGAGGCAGGCTGAAGGCGATGGTCCCACAGTTCACACTGGGATGAGTCTTTAAGGTGAAGACATACTTGTGGGTTGAATTACGCACAGTCACATGTCTGCGATAAAAAAAAATGAATGAATGAATTAGAAGAAAGAGGGAAAAGATTATGGGGCTGATTTACTTAGATAGGTAATCTAATAGGAAGATGGATAGATAGATAGATAGATAGATAGATAGATAGATAGATAGATAGATAGATAGATAGATAGATAGATAGATAGATAGATAGATAGATAGATAGATAGATGGGAGGGGAAAGAGGAGGGTAAAGAGGAGGAAGAGAAGGAGGATGAGAAAGAGGAGGAGGACGAGGAGGGGGAGAGGAAAAGGAAGAGGAAGAAGAGAAAGAGGAGGAGGAGGAAGGCAAAGAGGCGGAGGAGGAGGTGGAGAGGAGGAGGAAGAGGATGGATGGATGGATGGATGGATGGATGGATAGATAGATCCCAAATAAAGAGTACTAAATTGTGTGCATAGTGCAAACAAGTGTAAACAGTGTGCAACAGGTGCAGATAGCAGTATTTAAATGAGGGTTTTTGGACGAGCAGAAAGCTGCAAACACAAACTGAAATGTGATCAGGTTCTAGTGGAAGAGGTTAACAAATATATTGAGTTATAACAACAACACATATTACCAGAACAACCAACATATAGGAGAGTATTTGTGGAAAACCCAAAAATATTCCACTCCAATAATATTAACACGGGTGGAAAAAGTCAGTTATCTTCTGTCATTGTGCCTTAATCTGTTCCTCGTCTCCATAGTAACAGCCGGTTAATACCTGCCCTTCAAAAAGGTATTATTTGCATTTTCTCCTCCCTGTATTTTGCACACTGGGATTAAAAAGCCCTATATTACATTCATTACGGTAAACATACTAAATGGACAGGGTGTATTATCTTTTTGCACCATTTGAAAGATGCAACCCTTAGAGCTTGCACATTTTTTTTGCAACTGACAAAGTAGAAAAACAATTATGTAAAAGGTGAAATATTCCTTAAAATATATCACATGGATTAGTAGAAACACTACTCAAAGTTTCGTCACTTCTGTTTCGTCACAGCAGTAAACAAAACTGAAAGGATGGAAAAGAGGAAGGAATCCCCGAGAGCATAGTTACTATAGCAACGCTCACCACTGAGACTAATAATAATAATAACCATAAAACACGTTGATGTTTCCACTCACTGCTCAAACTGAGGCTCCTTCTCGTTGATGACGGCACAGTTGGTCAGAGACAGCTCGTCCGTCGGGCATCGCGCCACCTGCATGGTCTGAAAACAGGAAGGAAAGAAAAGAGAGGGAGAGAGAGAGAAAAGGAAAGGAGAGGAGTTACTCTACTGATGCATTAATACAGACAGACAGTGTTTTAATGCTGTGGAGTTTTTGTTAGTTAAACTCCTTTTAACCGTAGCGTAAATATCATTATTATTATTATTGATTTTTATATTTTTTATATAAATCGCATTTTTTTTCTGGCCATTTTTATTTATTTAATTTTTTTTCCTTTTTTTCCCCTAAAGACCAGCTAAATGTAGCAGTTTAGTTTATTATAAGATGTTGGCGGATGAGAATATTTTATGAGGGCAGGTGCACAGTTTTATATTAATCACAATTTTTTTTCTGGCGATTTTTATTTATTTATTTAATTTTAAAAAATATATTTTATTTTTGTAATTTTTATATTTTTTAATTTTTTTAAAATTTGATTTATTTGATTTTTTTTATTTCTTTTTTTTAAATTTTATTTTCTAAAGAGCAGCTTAGTTTATTGTAAGATGTTGGCGGATGAGAATGTGTTTTGTGAGGGCAGGTGCACAGTTTTAAAAATAAGTCTCACAAACTGATGTGTGTATTGTTTTTTATAAATATGACTTATGATGTATTATTAAGTGTTTGGTTCAACCTGTTCTTGTTTAAGGAAAGACACAGAAGCACAAAAGCATATCGGCCCAGCTCTATAAAAACCATTTCAATGTAGGAAAAAAAGCAAGAAAACACATTTAAACAGGAGATAAAGCAATTCAAGGATAGTCCTATTATTAATTAACTGTTATTATGTTATATCGCTGGGTGAAACACTTAATCACATTACTTATGTTGCTGTCATCACTATATAGCTTATATTAAATGGGCAAGATGCATAAAAAGGAGTATAACAAAGTATAACAAAATTAAAATTTATTTAACTTTAAAGCTACCTGAAGGGAAAATTGGATGTGAATTATCTTTCTTTTTATCTTCCCATAAACTCAGTGACTTTATCTCTGCATGAAGCAACACTGAGCTACAGTCAGACTTACAGTATAATAATTACTGTCAGACTGAATCAGAGTCTCCGCTCACAGCTGTGGTGAAATAAACGACTTCAACATCCACTGTGATGAAATGTCACTAAACACAAAGTTGAGTCTCTGTGTGAAATCAGCTGTTACAAAGCCGACTGAATAAAAAGCAGAAACTCATACATACAGATACAGACTTTAAAAAGCTGCAGGTAAAGTAAAGAAAAGGAAAGTAAGGTAAAGTAATGTAAAGTACCGTAAAGTAACGCACTGTACAGTACCGTAAAGTAACGTAACATAACGTACAGTACCATAAAGTACCGTAAAGTAAAGTAAAGTACCATAGTACCATAAAGTAAAGTAACGTACAGTACCGTAAAGTACCATAGTACCGTAAAGTAACGTACAGTACCGTAAAGTAACGTAAAGTAAAGTAACGTAAAGTAAAGTAACGTACAGTACCGTAAAGTAACGTAACATAACGTACAGTACCATAAAGTACTGTAAAGTAAAGTAACGTACAGTACCGTAAAGTACCATAAAGTACCGTAAAGTAAAGTAAAGTAACATACAGTACCGTAAAGTACCATAAAGTACCGTAAAGTAAAGTAAAGTAACGTACAGTACCGTAAAGTACCATAAAGTACCGTAAAGTAAAGTAAAGTAACATACAGTACTGTAAAGTAACGTACAGTACCATACAGTACCGTAAAGTACCATAAAGTACCGTAAAGTAAAGTAAAGTAACATACAGTACTGTAAAGTAACGTACAGTACCATACAGTATCGTACAGTACCGTAAAGTACCATAAAGTACCGTAAAGTAAAGTAAAGTACCATACAGTACTGTAAAGTAACGTACAGTACCATACAGTACCGTAAAGTACCATAAAGTACCGTAAAGTAAAGTAAAGTAACATACAGTACTGTAAAGTAACGTACAGTACCATACAGTATCGTACAGTACTGTAAAGTACCATAAAGTACCGTAAAGTAAAGTAAAGTACCATACAGTACTGTGAAGTAACGTACAGTACCATACAGTATCGTAAAGTACCGTAAAGTACCATAAAGTACCGTAAAGTAAAGTAACGTACAGTACCGTAAAGTAACGTAACATAACGTACAGTACCATAAAGTACCGTAAAGTAAAGTAAAGTAACGTAAAGTAGGCCTACCGTAAAGTAAAGTAACGTACAGTACCGTAAAGTAAAGTAACGTAACATAACGTACAGTACCATAAAGTACCGTAACATAACGTAAAGTAACATAACATAAAGTAAAGTATCTTTATTTAATCCCTGAAGGGAGAAATTCAAAAACTGACAACAGTAGCTGCGTAAAGGTGAAAGTGATAAAAATAAATAAATAAAATAATAATACTTTATAATAAACAATCTCTCTGTGTAAAATAATCTGTAATCTGCAATAAACATAAACCCTGATATTATATAAAAGTGTGTAATATTCAGCCTCCGTCTTTTGAATGAATGAGACTGCTGTAATATTCAAGATATAAACAATCAAATAACAATAAATTGACTTTTTTTAAAGTTTTTTATTCTGGTCCTAAAAGAAATTATATTTAAATTCCAGTTTTATTTTATATAGTTAGACTTGAAACCAAAGAATAAGACCCATGAAATGAAGAGTAAGAGCTGTAAGAGCTATAGGAGTCTAAGTCTTTTCTATGCAGCACAGATTGAGAGTAAAGGACATTCTTTACATATTTCACATATAATCAGCTTTAAATGTAAAAGATAAGTGAAGTTTAACCATATGACACAGAAAACTCTTTCTATATATAATGTGCTGCTGATACTTATAACATGTATAACATCTCAGTTTCCAGTTAATGAAGATTAAATTGACTAAAAAGCAATAACTCCTTCCTTTATTAAGTTTATAATGTTCAGTGATTGAGTGGAAACTTGTTTTACAGAAGTGCTGCTGATTAAACTTTATGGTTTTACGTTATCACTTCGAAACAGCAGCTCGACCGAAAAGAAACATTAACTAAAGGTCGATTTATGAGGATCATCTGAGAGGAAGACGTGTGAGACGCAGTTTAACCCTCCTGCTGTGTTCGAGTCAAGGAAGGAAAGGAGGAAGAAGGAAGGAAAGGAGGGTGGGAGGAAGGAGGGAAGGAAGGGAGTAAAGGAAAGAAGGCAGGAAGGACGGAAGGAAGGAAGGAGAGAGAGAGGAAGGAAGGACAGAAGGAAGAAAGGGGGATGGAGGAAGGAAGGAAGGAAGGGAGGAAGGGAGGAAAGGAAATAAGGAAGGGAGGATGAAGGACGGAGGAAAGAAGTAAGTAAGGAAGGAAGGTAGGAGGGAGGGAGGAAGGGAGGAAGGAAGGAAGGAAGGAAAGAAGGACAGAGGAAAGAAGGAAGGGAGGAAGGAAGGACAGAGGAAAGAAGGAAGGAAGGAAAGAAGGAAGGGAGGAAAGAGAGAAGAAGGAAAGAAAGAGAGAAGGAGAGAGGAAGGACAGAAGGGAGGAAGGAAGGAAGGAAGGAAGGACCAGGGAGGACGACAGGAAGGTTAAAAGCCCCAGAAAAGGAAGTAAGTAAGAGGACGTTGAGTTAAGTGTCAACATAAACTTTTTACATTTTAACGACAGCTGGAAAATAGATTTATTGTGCTATTTTGGTGCATAATTAAGTCATTTTTTTAATGTAAATTGACATGTTTGTTCCTTCTAAATGTGAATATAGCCTTAAATTAAAGTGAATATTTAAAGTTTTTTAATAGAAAGAGGAAGCTAAAAACTTTTCTTTTCACTTAGCTTTTAACTCTTCTATCCATCACTACTGCATTTCTTTAAGAGTTGTATTTTTACTTGATTTCATATTTTTTTATTCTATTTTTTTTAGCTGCTTTTACTATGTACTATATGTATGGTTATTTTCATTCATATATTCCATCTTTTATTACATTAATCTCTTCATTTCTTCCTTCTTCTATGCTCCTTTTATGTGAAGCACTTGCATGTAATTTCTTTTTTTTCATTTGTGTTAACTTGTGTTAAAAAAAAATTAGTTATCGTTTACTTTAAATGAGGCTTATTGACCATAATTTCCCAAAAAACGTAAAAAACCTGCAGTAATAAGTCAAACCAGACTGGTTCAATGTTGATCCAGGAGGACAAAAAGTTGCACCGAAGACAACAGGAGGGTTAAATGTACATGGACTGATACTGGTATCGTCATTTTATAAACCATATCCAGCCCTACCGTGTGCAATACAGTGAAA
Organism: Scomber japonicus; assembly: GCF_027409825.1. Lineage (NCBI taxonomy): Eukaryota > Metazoa > Chordata > Actinopteri > Scombriformes > Scombridae > Scomber > Scomber japonicus. Next base: position 5,357,573 of record NC_070597.1, on the reverse strand, counting down.
TTGTGTGTAGTAGAAAACAACAGCAGTACGAAGGCTAAGAAATGGACATAAAATATACATAAATATAATAAAATATGCATTGCACATTCCTGGTGGCTGGTGCATTAGCTGCAGCCAGAATAACTACCAGGAAGCTACGATTTAGTTACTTTAAACTTGTATGCACCGACTAAATAGTTTTATTTATATGTAAACAGCTGCTGTAAATAGTGGAAAAACACTTAAACACACATATATACAAACAGAAAGACACTTTTAGGAAGATGGAAGGAAGGTAGAAAGGATAGAAAGATGGAAGGATGGGAGGAAGGAAGAGAAGGAATAAAAGACAGATGGTAGGAAGGAAGGAAGGAAGAGAAAACAGGAAAGAAAGAGAGAACGTACAGATGGAAGGAAGGGAGGAAGGAATGATGGAAGGGAGGTAGGGAGGAAGGAAAGATGGAAGGTAGGGAGGAAGGAAGGAAGGAAAGACGGAAGGAAGGTAGGAAGGATAGAAAGATGGTAGGAAGGAAGGAAAAGAAGTAATGAAAGACAGATGGAAGGGAGGTAGGGAGGAAGGAAGGTAGGAAGTAAGAGAAGAGAGGAAGGAAAGATGGAAGGGAGGTAGCAAGGATAGAAAGATGGTAGGAAGGAAGGAAGGATAGAAAGATGGTAGGAAGGAAGGAAAAGAAGGAATAAAAGACAGATGGAAGGAAGAGAAGAGATGAAGGAAAGATGGAAGGGAGGAAGGAAGGAAAGATGGAAGGAAGGTAAGGAGGAAGGATGGAAGGAAGACAAGACAGGAAAGAAGGAAGGAAGGACTGAAAGACAGATAGAAGGAAAAGAAGACAGGAAGGACAGTGAAGAGAAGTGAAACACAACACATAACTTGTGCTGTAGCTTAAAAACACTCTCTTTAACACACATTTATCTACATTAGGATCAACAGTCAGTGAACACAGCAGGAGTCATAAGATCCTGCATTTAGTCTTCCGGTACTTTACTTTACGATACTTTAAATGACCAATGAATGTAGCACACAGGCTAACGCTACGCTGCCTCCCTTGAAACCTTTAATAAACGGCGTAGTTAACTTATATTTAAGTATTTATATTAACTTTAGAGACACTCACCCGAGCGGCCATCCTTGTGTTATGTTGTGTGTGTGTATATATATCTATTTGTGTGTGTAATGTGTGTGTGTTTATGTGTGTGTCGGTTCAAGTGCAATTCAGCAAGTTAAGTTCCGCTGACGCTGAAGTCACAAGCGGCGCCTGACGTCATGGCGTCATCACGTAACACATCCACGTAAAACAAGGGGGAGTGTAAATACAACGTCACCATATAAAAACATTTTCCGGTTTGTTGTTTCAAAATAAAAGTATTTGTAATATTGTAAACTTTTTTATTTTGTAAGGAACATTTCATGTCCACAAGATTTGCTATTTTGAGTCTCTAAAATATATAACAAATAAGAAAATTATATCTGTCATTGAATTTTATTCAAAATGTTTTAAATGAAGATGTCTGTCACTTACACCCATTTTTATTTATTCACTTTTTTATTCTTTATTTATATTATTTTATATTGAAATCGTTTTATTTGTCTATTTACACTTCCTTCTTTAATATTTTATTTAGGAACTTCCAAAATAACCTCACCAACCCTTGTTATGTTCCAGTAAAGTAAAAACTATCCAATTAATATTTAAAAAAGCAGCGAGGAACCAATCAATATTTTCTTATATCATATCAAACTAGCATTAACACTTCCTCTCACTATGTTTATTCCCAATGCCAGCCCTGTATGGAAAACACACACTGTAATTATAAAAGGTGCCAGGAGCTTTAAAGTGGAACATGTGTCTGTTTTTACCGAACATAATAAACACATACAGGAGGCCTCTGTGTGCTCAAAATTAAATGATGAGATGCATGAAGGAAACTATTTATTTATTTTTTTAACCTTCCTGTCGTCCTCCCGGGTCAAATTGACCCCTTCTGTTTTGACTGTTCCTTCTTTCCTACCTTCCATCCTTTCGTCTGTCCTTCCTCCCTCCCCCCTTTCTTCCTTCTTTCCGGTGTCCTTTCCTTTCCTCCCTCGCTTCCTCCTTCTTTCCTTCCTTCTCCTACCCTTCCTCTTTTCTTTTCTCTCTCCCTCCTACCTTCCTTATTTCCTCCGTTCTTCCTTCCTCCCTCCCTCCTTTCCTTCCTTCTTCCTCCTTTTCTTCCTTCTCCCTCCTTCCCTCCTTTCCTTCCTCCCTTCTTTGAACTGAGGACAACAGGACAGTTAACTCAGCTTCAACAGAGAGCAGTTTATCAGCAGGAAACTCTCGTACATTAGATTTTAATCTGTACTGAATAAATGAAAAATGTCAAATGTTTTTTTTTAAATAAAGCAGCATACACTTATAATAATAATAATAATAAAACATTTAGTGTGAATAAAAGGCAAATTAATCTCTTTATTGTTGATGTAAAATCTGCTCCTTTATTTTTTTATTAATAAACAAACGAAGATCATGAAATCTAAAAAGTTTCTCTTTCTCTTCGTGATAGAATATTTTGGTTATATTTTGGTTCTTCTTGTTGCTCGGATACGGAAGCTACAGTTAAAATGACACGATTGTGCTTTTCATTTTCATTATAATTAAAAAAATACAAATAAAATCTCAAGAGGAAAATATAGGAAGAGAAATCTTTGCAGGTTTGGTTCTTTCAAACATTAATGTTTCATATCAATTGATATGAGGAAATAAAAAAAAGGGAGGTAACCTTCCTGTCGTCCTCCTGGGTCAAATTAACCCCCCCTCTTTTGACTGTTCCTTCTTTCCTTCCTCCCTCCTCCTTCCATCTTTCCTTCCCTCCCTCCTTACTCCTTTCTTTGCTTCCTTCCTTCCCTACTTTTTTCCTTCCTTCCTTTCTTTAATTTTTTCTTCCTTCTTCCCCTCCTCCCCTTTCTTTTCTCCTTTCTCCCTCCTCCTTCCATCCTTCCCTCCCTTCTTACTCCTTTCCTTCCTTCCTTCCTCCCTCCTAACTCCTTCCCTTCCTCCCCTCCTTACTTCCTTCCTCTTTTCTTCCTTCTTTCTATCCTTCCTTGACCTGAGGACAACAGGAGGGTTAAAGTGTTAAAATCTGAATATCTGTAGACACATTTGAATCTTATTATTCATATCCGACTGCCATTTTGTCTTAAAAGTAGCGTACACATTTGTCTGGGCCACATATTTTATATTTAAGTGAATTTTAAAAACACTCTTTTTGCAGTGTGAAAAAAAACCCTATTATATATTTACTGTAAAAACCGAAATACTGAACAGTTTATCAAATCAGTTTTGTTGTTTGTTGGGTTGTTTTTGTAAGAGACAAGACAAAAAAATCCTTAAAATACAAAATATTTATTTTTGAAAATGTCTTTTATAAGAGTAAAACAAAACAAAACAAAAAAAACAAAAATAAAACAAAAAAAATTGAAAAACCAAATCAAAACCATACAAATTGTTTGGTTACTAGCATACCAACACTAGTGCTAGGAACTAACAAACAATGGATAATTTTGCTCACTCAGGGATAGTTCACAGACGCTCAAAGAGGCAAATAAATCTCCCGTCATCTCTCCCGTCTCTGCCTTCTTTTCTTTTCCAGGTTTTCATTTCTTTAATTTTTTTTTTTTTTTTTTTTTTTTTTTTAATATATTGCACTGAGGCAAAAAAACAAGCGCCGAAAAAGTGGCACTGGTGGTGAAATGGCAATCCTGTCTGTTTCTATATAAACGTATAAGCAAAAACAAAAAAAAAAAGAGGAGGAAGAGGAAAGGGAGGAAGAGGAAGAGGAGGAGAGGTGGATGGAGGGTGTTTTTAAAGGAGGGGAAGGGGGGGGGGATAAAACAAACATGTGGCAACCATCTGATTGTTTTTTGTAGTTTTTTTTTTGCTTTATAAACAAAAAACACAAAAAAAAAAACCCAAGTGAGTTTAATACAGATCTGAAATACAGTGTAAGGAGGAGGGGGGGGGTGGTGGGAGTGGGGGAAGGGGGCGGGGCTTAACTGTTGGCATTGATATGGTGAATAAAATAAAATAAAATAAAATAATAAAAATAAAAAATAAAAGAAGAAGAAGAAGAGGAAGAAGAGGAGGAGCTAAAGAGAGAGCTCACCCCAAAACTGAACAGTGTGCTTTCTGAAAGATATGGAGAAGATAGAAGATAGAAGATAAAAGAAGAAGAAGAAGAAGAAGAAGAAAGGAGGATGCCTCGTTTTTCTGCAGTTTGGTAGCAGGAAGTCGGAGGCTGCAGAGGTCAATGCTGAACCTTTGAGGTTGCAGTGGAGACAGCTTTTTTTTAAAGGCTCGGTTAAAAACCTTTTTTATTAAGCAGATATAAACATATATTGTATTCTAAATCCTTTTTTCTCTCTTTTATTTATTTATTTATTTTATTTATTGTGGTTGTACAATATTCCCTGATGGCCTGATTTGGCCGCTGAGTGTTATACAGAATCCTGAAGAGATATCAAAATTAAAAGGAGGAGGAGAGGAGGAGCAAAAAACTAAAATAAAATAAAATAAAATAAAATAAAATAAAACAACAAACAAAAAGAAGAAGAAAACTATAAGATAAGTGATTTAATTGTCCGTTGAGAGGGGGAGAGAGGGAGAGAGAGAGCGAGAGAGCAAGAGAGAGAGAGAGAGAGAGAGAGAGCGAGAGAGAGAGAGAGAGAGAGAGAGAAGGAGGAGGAAGGAGGAGGAGGAGGGGAGCTGGAGGAGGGGAAAGGAGGAGTTTGATGGGGGAATCCTGTTTGTTGCAGTTTGTGGGACTATTTGTCGTTGCTCTCCCTTGTCCCCTTCTTAAAATGTTACACACGCTGGTCAAACACACACAGTTCCTCCATCGCACTGCCGCGGGGGCTGAGCTGTTCTGAGGACGGACAAAAAAAGAAGAGAAGAGAAGAGAAGAAGAAAAAATTAGCATAAAAGTATTGTTTCTATACTGTATATACACTCACTAGCTTCTTATATTAACCTTCCTGTCCTCCTCCCGGGTCAAATTGACCCCGTCTTATTCTTCTTTCCTCCCTTCCTTCCTTCCATCTGTACTTCCTCCATCCCCTTTCTTCCCTCCTTCTTTCCTTTCCTCCCTCCCTCCTTCTCTTTCTTTCCTCTGTCCTTCTTTCCTTTCTTCCCTTCCTTCCTCCCTCCCTCCTTTCCTTCCTTCCTGTCTTATTTTCCTTCCTTCCTTCATTCATTCCTCTCTTCCTTCCTCCCTCTCTTTTTTCCATCTCTTTCCTGTCTTCTTTTCCTTCCTTCCTGTCTTTCTTCCTTCTATCCTTCCTTCCCTTTTCCTTCCTGTCTTCTTTTTCTTTCTTCTGTCCTTCCTTCAATATTTCCTTCCTTCCTTCCTTCCTTCCTTCCATCTGTCCTTCCTGCCTCCCTTTCTTTCATCTTTCTTTCCAGTCTTCTTTTCCTTCCTTCCTTCCTTCCTTCCCTCTTTTTAATGACCCGGCCCACATGAGATCAATGATGAAATGACTTTGACACCTCTGTGATAAAGCTAATAAAGCCTAACAGAAAAACATCTCATTACTCTCGAAGAGTTAAGCTATCTTCCTCTTCCTCCTCCTCCTCCTCTTCCTCCTCCTCTTCCTCACCTATGTCAGCTTCTTGGCTTTGTTGTAAAGTGAATCCACGACTTTGCTCATGTTCTGAATTGTTTCCAAGGCTGCTTCGTATGTTTTGTCCACCGGAGGCTCTTCAAATATGATCAACACGCCTTCACCCTGGTCGAGGATTCCTGCAGCAAAGCCAAAAAAGCACTTTTAGACTTTTATTCCTTTCATTCAGCACATATTTCTTTTATTCATGTATTTTATAGGAAGACATGATTTCTACTATTTCTACTGACCGTGAAACTTTTTGTCCAGAATCATCTGTGATAATTTCCTCTCAACGTCACCCTGCAAAAAAAAAAGAGAGAAACAAGTTTGTAATGAACACACGTTACATTTTAAAAGTGGTGATGTTGATTTTAACACTCGAGAAAAGACTAATTAAATAAAAAATACAAACCTTTGAGAGTTTGATTAGACCTGATATGTGTTCTATCTGAAAACAGAAGAAGAAGAAGAGATATACAGCTGAATCTGGAGCAAGTAGATAAACATTTAACTTTGAATTGTGTTTCACTTCCTGTAAAAGTCCGATTAAAATAAACAAGCACCCTAAAATACATTAAAGAGATTTTTCCACCAAGTATTAATAGTTACAGCACTTTATTTTGAAATGTAAGATAAAATATTTCTTTTTTAGTCCCACAGTGGGGAAATTTACAAACTTAATATACGGTTAATGTAAAGTATGTAAATGTATTTGTTCCTGTAATTCAATGGAGATGCTTTTAAAAACTTAAACAATGATAAGCTCAGTTAAAGCGATGGTTCGGCGTAATTTCGACCTAGCGTCATATGCACCATGAGGTCTATCTAAACACCACCTCAGCCCTTTTTTTTCATTTGGTCAGTGATCGCGTGATATTTCGACGATGTTTCGAGCTTTAGCATTAGCATCAGAGTAAAAGCCATCAGGTAAGTGTTATTTTAATAAACTCCTGGTGTACTTACAAACTTTCCAGTGCATGGATTTATGAGTAAAGACTCTATTTGTACTACTGTAGAAGTTTGATAACAGTCCAGGCATTATTAGTGGGGTCATTTACCAGATACACTGGTGGTCCCGTTAGCGCCTATGCTAAGCTAACTCCACTATTTCATATTAGAT
>NC_070597.1:5310821-5348321 GCF_027409825.1 Scomber japonicus | reverse complement strand
AGAGAGAGAGAGAGAGAGAGAGAGAGAGAGAAGGGGGAGAAGGAGAGGGAGAGAGAGAGAGAAGGGGGAGAAGGAGAGAGAGAGAGAGAGAGAGGGAGAGAGAGAGAGAGAGAGAGAGAGAAAGAAAGAGCGAGAGATGGGGGAGAGAGGGAGAGAGGAAGAGATAAGGAGAGAGAGAGAGAAAAGGAGAGCGATGGGGAGAGAGAGAGAAACAGAGAGAAAGAAAAAGAGAGAAAAAGAAAGAGAGGGAGAAAGAGAGAGGGGGAGGCGGGAGAGAGAGAGGGAGGGGAGAAGGAGAGGGGAGAGAGAAAGAGACAAAGAGAGAGAGACAAAGACAAAGAGAGAGATACAGAGAGAGAGAGAGAGAGATACAGAGAGAGAGATACAGAGAGAGAGATACAGAGATACAGAGAGAGAGATACAGAGAGAGAGATACAGAGAGAGAGAGAGAGACAGACACACAACATGATTAATTTAAAGTCTATATCCAAACCAAAACTGTGTCGAGACAGATTAGAAAACATCCACTCCTTCACAATAAGACTCCAGTATTAAAACATGAGCTGCTGCTGCTGCTGTTGCTGCTCCGCCTTCAGACCGGTTCAACTGTCTTTGAGATGATTATCAGAGTTTAAAATGAGCCGAGTCACAGTTGAGGACGAGTTACTCTAGTCACCAGTAATGCTGAGTCATTTTAATTATTTATCATATTACTATAAAACATCATTTTTAAAGTGTTTGTGTAGAGAGTAAAAACCCACTGATGCTCATTTTGAAGTCATTTATAGGATTAGTTTCATTATAGTTTCCAACTGCTGATTATTTTTCTACTTTATTAATAAGCTGATTGGTTGGTTTATGTAAAATAATCAGAAAATAATGATAATAATGATAAATAATATAAATTGAACAACTATAATTAGGCAAATTCACTCTGCTACAGACATTTTCAGACCTTGAATATCAAAAAAACTACATTTTAAGACATTTTAAGGACCTTGGTAATAATTAAACAATGAAATTAATGATAAATTTAATCAGATTATGTAAATTATTATAACACAGGAGGTATCAAACTCTTTAAAAACATTAAAAACTTAATTATTTTATGCTCTATTTTAGTCTAACGTATTGTTTTCTTTCTCTCTTTCCATTTTTCTGTACTTTGTTTTATTTTTATATTTCTTTTTTTATTGTATTTTTTTTTTTTATATCTGATATTTTATTTCTATTTAAAACACATTGAGTTGCCCCTCTGTATAAATGCACTATATTATAATAAATAAAGCTGCCTTATCTAGTGTTTAATACAAAGTAAAGAACTGAAGTCTAAACACACATATTTAACACTGTGGCGCCCTCTAGTGGCTCCTTCCGTCCTCCCTCCTTCTCTCTTCCGCTCCTTCCTTCCATCCTTCCTCCCTCCTTCGTTCCTTCTTCTCTCCCTCCCTCCGTCCTTGCTTCCTGTTCCCTTTCTCCCTCCTTCCCTCTCCTTTCGCTCCTTCCTTCCTCCTTCTCTCTTCCGCTCCTTCCTTCCGCTCCTTCCTTCCATCCCTCCCTCCTTTGTTCCTTCTTCTCTCCCTCCCTCCCTCCCTCCTCCCTCGTTCCTTCTTCCCTCCCTCACTCCCTCGTTCGTTCCTTCCTCCCTCCTTCCTCCCTCCTTCCTCCCTCCTTCTCTCCTTCCTTCCTTCCTTCCTTCCTCCCTCCCTCCCTCCCTCCCTCCCTCCTTCCTTCCTTCCTCCCTCCCTCCTTCTAAACCCAGAAATCAAGATTGAAGCACAAGAGAGATCAAACTTTTTCAGCTGTAGCTCCTAAAACTCTCCAAATAGTTGCCTCTGCTTGTTCGGCTGTCTCCAACACCGCCTGTTTTTAAATCAGGTCTTAAAAAAAACACATTTTTATTCTTTGACTTTTAACTAAAGTATAAATTGTCTTTTCTTTGTCTGTCATCTACTCTACTGGCTTTTGGATTTTCCCTCCCTCCTTCTCTCTTTCGCTCCTTCCTTCCTTCCTTCCTCCCTCCCTCCCTCCTTCGTGTTCCTTCCTTCCTCCCTCCTTCGTTCCTTCTTCTCTCCCTCCCTCCGTCCTTGCTTCCTTTTCCCTTTCTCCCTCCTTCCATCTCCTTTCGCTCCTTCCTTCCTCCTTCTCTCTTCCGCTCCTTCCTTCCTCCCTTCCTCCCTCCCTCGTTCCTTCCTTCCTCCCTCCCTCCCTCCCTCCCTCGTTCCTTCTTCCCTCCCTCACTCCCTCGTTCGTTCTTTCCTCCCTCACTCCCTCGTTCGTTCCTTCCTCCCTCCCTCCTTCCTTCCTTCCCTCCTTCTCTCCTTCCTCCCTCCCTCCCTCCTTCTCTCCTTCCTCCCTCCTTCTCTCCTTCCTCCCTCCTTCTCTCCTTCCTTCCCTCCTTCCTCCCTCCCTCCTTCTCTCCTTCCTCCCTCCTTCCTTCCTTCCTCCCTCCCTCCTTCCTTCTCTCCTTCCTTCCTTCCTTCCTCCCTCCCTCCTTCTAAACCCAGAAATCAAGATTGAAGCACAAGAGAGATCAAACTCTTTCAGCTGTAGCTCCTAAAACTCTCCAAATAGTTGCCTCTGCTTGTTCGGCTGTCTCCAACACCGCCTGTTTTTAAATCAGGTCTTAAAAAAACACATTTTTATTCTTTGACTTTTAACTAAAGTATAAATTGTCTTTTCTTTGTTTTAATCATCTACGATACCAGCTTTTGGATTTTTACTGTGTTGCTTTTATGTTATTGTTCAGCTTCTACAGGTTTAATTTAAATGTCCCTTCCTCCCTCCTTCGTGTTCCTTCCTTCCTTCCTCCCTCCTCTCTTTGGCTCCTTCCATCCATCCATCCTTCCTCCCTCCCTCCCTCCCTTCCTCGTTCCTTCTTCTCTCCCTCGTTCCTTCTTCCCTTCCTCCCTCCTTCGTTCCTTCTTCTCTCCCTCCCTCTGTCCTTGCTTCCTTTTCCCTTTCTCCCTCCTCCCCTGTCCTTTCGCTCCTTCCTTCCGTCCTTCCTCCTCTCTTCCGCTCCTTCCTTCCTCCCTCCCTCGTTCCTTCTTCCCTCCGTCACTCCCCTCGTTTCTTCCCTCCCTCGTTCGTTCCTCCCTCCCTCCTTCTCTCTTTCGCTCTTACCTTCCTGCCTTCCTTCCTTCCCTCCTCCCTCCCTCGTTCCTTCCTTCCTTCCTTCCTCCCTCCCTCCCTCCCTTCTTCTTTCCTTTGCTCCTTCCTTCCTCTTCTCCTTTCTCCCTCCCTCCCTCCTTCTCTCTTTCGCTCCTCCCTCCCTCCCTCCTTCGTTCCTCCAGTATGTCTGTGTTTTAACAGTCAGCGGCGGCATCGCTTGGTAAATTATACATCTGACTGAGCTGACTCAGTGATTTTTATAATTTCCAGACACATGTTGCATCAAACCCAGAGCTTGTAAGATGAGTTACGGCTGCTCCTCTGATCCCAGCATGAACCTGACCGAGCAACGACTCTTTCCACAGAAGACTGTAACTAATAAAACAATGACTGTGATTCCTTTAAAGTGAAGCCACTTCCAGGGTTGTTAGGGTGTTATTGTTCCTGCTCGCTCACAGGATGACGGACCCGAGTCATCGTTAACTTTATTAATCACATCTGTTCCCAAAAAACAAGTGAAACAAAAAAGCCTTTCTTTACCTAACCCTAACCCTTATTACTAAACACGTTGTGTGGTTTCTTTCATCTTTCATCAGTGCAAACATGAGGATCACACAAAGTTATTTTTACTGTTTTAATTCGAGCCCGACTGATTCTGGATACCGATATTAGGAAGTTAAAAAGTTCAGATAACGATATATCAGCCGATAATCTTAAATTCTATATCCTGTACCATTGAAATTGGTCCTGTAGGCTGGGACTTTATGTTTAATTTGCACAATCTGGATCTTGTCTTGGTCAGTTCACGTGTAGAAATATTTGTGTATTTTTAGCTTTGTGGTAACTTTCATTCATGTAATATTGATGTGCACTGTGGAAACATATGTGAGAAATGTCACAGTGCGGTAAGGACTCAATGAATTAAAGTTGCTGCTTGACGTCAACCTGCTATTTGGTGGATTTAATTAAAAAAACCTTAGGCATCAGTCGGGACTCTCTATTGTTTTTCAATATTTTGCTATGTAACTGCGGATTTCCACCGGAGAGAAATCTGCCTTTTAAAATAAAGTTGCACTGTTAATACAGTCATTACGGCAGCCCAATCAAATCCAAAGGAGTGCCTTTAGTTTACCGTAATTACTGTAGTAGCAGCACGACTAAACAGCCTGATTTTTGTTAACTTGCTCAAATTTAGTTGATTTGGTAATTTTCTTTGATTTTTGTGCTTGTGTCATGCGTCAGTAGCTACGTAGCTAGATGATATCTTTGTCTTTTTTTATTCCTGTTTGTTGCTGAAATACGATGGGGGCTGTTTTATTTTGAAAGACGGAAGTTTTATTATGTCGATTCTGTGTCTAGACTTCCTGTTTGGTGCAATCTGCTAATGTTGAATTTGAGTTAGAAACAGCTCCGTCAAAAATAGAAATGCTGCGGATTGATAGACCCGGTGGAAATTGGGCTTAAGACTCACCTCTTTGCATTGGCTTTTAATCCCAGCTGAGTTCGACTTCCTGACTTTTATTGTGAAACTATCTTTGTTTTTATTTACTGTGTTTTTATAGTTCATCATACTCATAATTGTTTGCTTATACAACACTTTATTTCAACTGCTGCTTGTTGTTAAATGTGCCGTATATAGATAGATAAACCTCTGGCTTGGCTTCTTACCTGACTGCATGTCCAGCGCCGCCTGGAGCTTTGGAGGACAGTAGATGGCGTTGGCCGTGGTCCTGGCCGAGGTGAGCGCAGCGCGGGCCTTGGGCAGGTTACTGAGAGCGTGGTACGTCTTACTTTCCAGCAGCTGAACCTCCACCAGCAGAGCTTTGTCATCCATCTTTTTCAGTTCCTGGAGCAACTGGGTGCCTGAGGGAGTAAAAAAAACAAAGGAAAAAAAGGAAATTGAGTTAATGAGATGTACGTTAAATGCTGCGGTAATACTTAGGCTGCGTCCACACTGCGAGCCAAAATCCGATTTTTAGCGGATCTAGTTTGGAACCAGATGCTCTTATGAAGTCTGAACAGTTATAAAGTCAAACCAGATTGAAACCACCTTTGGGAGGAAGTTAAAAATCTCATTTGGACAGATGTGTCTGAGTCTGAACAGCTCCAAACACTCAGATTTGACTGTCCGTGACGTCTCTCTACGTCTCTACGCTACGTCACTATGCGACACCAGACCTGCGCTTATTCCAGTTGTTGTTGCTAGGTGATATCACTGGAGGACTAATTCCAGTTGTTGTTGCTAGCTGATATCACTGGAGGACTCATTCCAGTTGTTGTTGCTAGGCGATATCACTGGAGCACTTATTCCAGTTGCTGTTGCTAGGTGATATCACTGGAGGACTTATTCCAGGTGTTGTTGCTAGGTGATATCACTGGAGCACTTATTCCAGTTGCTGTTGCTAGGTGACATCACTGGAGGACTTATTCCAGGTGTTGTTGCTAGGTGATATCACTGGAGGACTTATTCCAGTTGTTGTTGCTAGGTGATATCACTGGAGGACTTATTCCAGTTGTTGTTGCTAGGTGATATCACTGGAGGACTTATTCCAGTTGTTGCTGCTAGGTGATATCACTGGAGGACTTATTCCAGTTGTTGTTGCTAGGTGATATCACTGGAGGACTTATTCCAGTTGTTGTTGCTAGGTGATATCACTGGAGGACTTATTCCAGGTGTTGTTGCTAGGTGATATCACTGGAGGGTTTATTCCAGTTGTTGTTGCTGCTAGGTGATATCACTGGAGGACTTATTCCAGTTGTTGTTGCTAGGTTATATCAATGGAGGACTTATTCAAGTTGTTGTTGCTAGGTGATATCACTGGAGGACTTATTCCAATTGTTGTTGCTAGGTGATATCACTGGAGGACTTATTCCAGTTGTTGTTGCTAGGTTATATCAATGGAGGACTTATTCCAATTGTTGTTGCTAGGTGATATCACTGGAGGACTTATTCAAGTTGTTGTTGCTAGGTTATATCACTGGAGGCAACGGAGGACGTCAAACATCAGTCCATGGACAGAGGACCAAACCATATTCTTAATCTTTGGGGAGACGGCTCAGTTCAAGAGAAGCTCGAGGGTTTGTTGTTGCTGTCGGAATTGTATGACATCACACAATACACGCTAGATGACGTTGCCATGGCAACCTGTCAGATTGGTCATTAATGTGGCCCAGTCTGAACAGAGCCAAATGCGGCCTATGTCAACAGCTCGGAGGGTTAATGTGGGATTATAGTCCTGATATGTGCCGTTATTCCAATTTTTAAACCTGTAGAAATGTCTCCTCTCTTCTTCTCTAGATAGTTTGGTGTTTTGTAGACTAGAAGCATCTGTTGTGTTTCATCAACAAGTCAGGGCCGATAACCGCGTCGGCCTCTATGTTGTGTCTCTGAAGTAGAAGAAGACAGACTGCTGCCATTTATTTATATAAAAGAAAGAAAGAAAATAACTCACCGAGTGCCAAGGCCTCCTGGTATCTTTTGGTGTCAAAATAGAGTGAAATCAGTCGTGCCTGAGGGGGAAAAAGAAGAAAAGAAGAAGAAGAGTGATGTTAAAAGGAGCAGAGAGCAGCTGCGTCTCGTCTATTTATCGCCTCACAGAAACAGAAAAGCTACAACAGGTTTTAGAGACGTGAAGCAAACCAGAATATAAATTATGAGTGTTTTGAAATCAATAAAATTTAAAAAAAAAAAGGGATGGACACCTCAGATCTGATTTATTCCATTTATAGGGACTGAAAACACACTTTTACCACAAAGCTTTTTAGTTAATTTAACTTTAATACATCAGATTAATCAATAATTTTACTCTAAATGTAAAATCCTGGTGCTTTATTATGATTTTAACACTTACATACTGTTATTAACACTATACTATACTATACTATATATTCTCTCTTTATTAGTCTCTATAAATGATTTCTGAACCACAAATCATTCATGAATATCATTAACAATCAAACTATGTATCTGTCCAATGTTATATAACACAGGAGATGATTTCAATTCATTATATTAAATGTGAATAAAGAGTATTTTTATGAATAAATGAGTCCAACACAAACAAAAATACAGATCAGCTGCACATAAATGTTGATATATTTCCTTTTTTTTTGGTATATTTTGGGTCACATGAGGAAAAGTCTTCAAATTTCTGGCTAAAATAAAAGTTTAAGGTGTTTTTTCTTCACTAAAATGTAAAACAAAAACTTGTCATGTTGCCTTAAATCATTAAAAAAAAGACTTAAAACAATCATGAGCCTAATAGTGTTAATCTTTTATTTTGTAATTCGGCCAACATTTGCAGATATTTCTGGCTCTGAGTGTGGACCTGCCCCCCCCCCCCTTTCATTTTGGCTGCAGTAGCGAGGTGATGTCATCATATATCAGCATGTAGAGACCTGTCAGCACATTATCATTATTATTATTATTAATAGGAGCATTAACTCCTCATTTTATCACTTTCTTTGGGCAAAGTTCACAAAATTGGCTTCATTATATTTCTTTAACCCTCCTGTCGTCCTCCCGGGTCAAATTGACCCCATCTCTCTTTTGACTGTTCCTTCTTTCCTTCCTCCCTCCCTCCCTCTTTCTTTAATTTTTCCTTCCTTCTTCCCCTCCTTGCTCCTTCCTTTCTTTCTTTCTTTTTTCCTCACTTCCTACCTTCCTCTCCCCCTTACTCCTTTCTTTCTTTCCTTCCTTCCTTCCTCACTTCCAACCTTCCTTCTCTCCTTCCTCCCCCTCCCCCTACTCCTTTCTTTCCTTCCTTCCATCCTCCTGTCCTTCCTTCTTTCCTCACTTCCTACCTTCCTTTATCCTTACTTCCTTCCTCCCCCCTTATTCCTTCCTTTCCTTCCTTCCATCCTCCTGTCCTTCCTTCATCCCTTCGTTCTTTCCTCACTTCCTACCTTCCTTCCTTTCTCCTTTCCTTCTCTCCTTACTTCCTTCCTCCCCCCTTATTCCTTCCTTTCTTTCTTTCCTTCCGTCCTCACTTCCTTCCTTCCTTCCTTCCTTCTCTCCTTACTCCTCCCTCCTTTCCTTCCTTCCTTCCTCCTTTCCTCACTTCCTACCTTCCTTCCCTTCCTACCTTCCTTCCCACCTTCCTTCCCCCTTTCCTTCTCTCCTTACCCCAACCCCCCTACTCCTTTCCTTCCTTCCTTCCTTCCTTCCTTCAACTCTTCCTTGACCTGAGGACAACAGGAGGGTTAAAGCTCTCTATTATTATCATCATCATGTTGAGTAACCCATGGCAACCAAAACACACAGCTATGATTTATGTGTATCAAATCTCCCACTTCACGAGTCAGAAGATATTTAAATTTGATCCAGCTTCCTCTCTTACAGCAGCTATTTTGTTTCCGCTTTCATTAATCATAAAATAAACGTGCTTTACAAATAAATCTCCCTTGCTTTAATATCTCAGTCTTATTTTTGCACATTTTCACTCTGCTCCGCTCCTCCTTTTACCTCCAGAGCCTGTCGTAGGAAGGTC
Source organism: Scomber japonicus (assembly GCF_027409825.1). Classification (NCBI taxonomy): domain Eukaryota; kingdom Metazoa; phylum Chordata; class Actinopteri; order Scombriformes; family Scombridae; genus Scomber; species Scomber japonicus. The sequence continues at coordinate 5,339,721 of NC_070597.1, read as the reverse complement.
CTCTTCTCGTTCTTGGCCCATTCGATGCACTCGAGACACAGCTCCACTTCCTGCCCCGTCGCCGCCTCCATGTCGAGGAAAAGGTCGAGCAGGGAGCGGACCAGCCGGGCCGCCTTCGCCTTGCTGATGGAAATCAGGAAAGGCCTGACGAATTTCAGGAGACCCCCGAGCTCTGCAGACGGACACAAGAGAAGAGGATTTAGAAACATTTAGAGTCGGTTCTAGTAAGGCTGCTCAATTTCTCCCGTATTTTTAAGACTCATCTCCCGCCGCCCTCCCGTTAAGTTTTTTCTCCCGTAATTTTACAGCCCCAACTTTGTTTGTTAATAATAATGAGATCGAGCACAATAACAAAGGTTTTATTTTGAAAAGCTTAGACAGGAAGCCACCACAGCTCCGTTATAGTTTGACAGAAGCTGAAACACACGGCGAAATGTTTTAACTTTAACTTACTTTCTTTCCTTTCTCTCTTCCTACCTTCCTTCCTTTCTACCTTCTTTTCTTTCTTTCTCTCTTCCTACCATCCTTTCTTTCTCTCTTCCTACCTTCCTTTCTTCCTACTTTCCTTCCTTTCTTTCTCTCTTCCTACCTTGCTTATCTTCCTTCCTTCCTCCCTCCCTTCCCTTCCCCTCCAAAACTAATAAAATCGAGGGGAAACTATTTTTAATAATAATGAGATAGCGCTCAATAACAAAGGTTTTATTTTGAAAAGCTCAGACAGGAAGCCACTGCAGCTCCGTTATAGTTTGACAGAAGCTGAAACACACGGTGAAATGTTTTAACTGTAAAAGTATAAAAGTGCAGAGTTTCCAGCCTGCGTCAGACGATGCTGAGTTTACTGACTAATTATTAAAAACCAGGATGTGATGTGTGAACTGTCGTCATGGTAACCAGCTCAGCTCTAATATCTCTGCACATTTTCTGCTATGTGTTGCGTTAAGCGGCAGATAAAAGGCTGCTGCTGGGAGGGAAAATTAATTCAGCTGAATGGACAAGAAATGCAGCATGTTTCTAAAGTTTAAAAAAATATATATTTAAATAATAGTGTGGAGTTTTAAACGTTACCTGCTGCCTGTCCCGTCTTGGCCAGCAGCGTCCCGAGCTCCAGGATGCTCTGTTCTTTAACCCTGACGGCCTCCTCATCGTTCTCCTGAACATCTCTCCTCACTGTGAAACAAAGAAAGACAAAGTTAGACACCTTAGAAATAGTGCTGGGCAATTAATGGAAAAAATAATCCAAACCAAAATTTAGAAACTCTAAATCGACTTAATCTTGCTCATGTCAGTTAATCGTGGTGTTCTCCGTTGCCATGACAACAAGACCATTCATAGTTCTAATCAAGTAAACTAGACATGAACCACAGCTTCCTTCCTTCTGTCCTCCCTCCCTCCTGCTTTCCTTCCCTGTCCTTCTTTCCCTTTCTCCCTCCCTCCTACCTTCCTTCCTTCCCTCTGTCCTTCTTTCCTTCCTTACTCCCTTCCTCCCTCCTTTCCTTTCTTGTTCCTCCCTCCCTCTCTTCCTTCTTTCCTCCCTCCTTCCTTCCTCCCTGCCTCCTTTCCTTTCCTTTCTTGTTCTTCCCTCCCTCCTTCCTTCCTCCCCTGTCCTTCTTTCCTTCCTTCCTCTTTTCCTTTCTCACTCCCTCCCTCCTTCTTTCCTTCCCTGTCCTCTTTTCCTTCCTTCTTCCTCCTACCTTCCCTCCTCCCTCCCATCCTTCCCTCTGTCCTTCTTTCCTTCCTCCCTCCCTTCTACCTTCCTTCTTCCTCCCTCCCTTCCCTCGATCCCTCTTTCCTTCCTTCCTCTTTTACTTTCTCCCTCCCTCCCTCCTTGTTAATCCCTCCCTCCTTTCCTTCCTTGTTAATCCCTCCCTCCTTTCCTTCCTTCCTTCCTCTCTCTTTCCTTCCTTCCTTCCTTTCCTCTGTCCTTCTTTCCTTACTTCCCCCATTCCTCTTTTCCTTTCTCCCTCCCTCCTACCTTCCTTCTTCCTCCCTCCATCTTTCCTTCCTTCATTTTAACCCAAACCATGATCTTTACATAGTTCTATAATCAAGTAAACTAGACATTAACCACAGCGTTACACCTTAAATCATCTTTATTTTCACTCCCTAAAGAGTGATTGAGTTCTACTATGAGTGTATTATGTGAAAATCAATAAATATATTTGAATAATAATAAAAAAAATTCAATTAATCGTGATTTTGATTTTTGCGATAATCGTCCAGCTCTATTTAGAAACTTTGTTCTTTTAAATCCCGATGAAAGGCAACCTGTGAATTTGTGTTTAACTAGTGAGAGAATGACATTAATGAGATGTTAATTTAATTTAGAGAGTTTGATTTCTGGACTTTTTTTTTTGCTCATATTGGTTTCAAACCCACACACACAAACCTTATAACTACTTATAAGAGCTGCAACAATTAATTCATAAATCAATCACCACATATCTTTATAATTATTTAATAGTTTTTAGTCACTGTAAACGCAAAAAATGATCAACTTCTCCGACTCCAGCTTCTAAAATGTGAATATTTTATGAATTTTATATATATTTTATGGTGTATTTAGTCTGCTATGATTGTAAACTATTGTGTAATATATAATAAATATCTGTTCTTTTTAAATCCAGATGAAAGGCAACCTGTGGATTTGTTTTTAACTAGTGAGAAAATGACATTAATGAGACGTTAATTCAATTTAAAGTTTGATTTCTGGACTTTTTGCTTATATTAGAGCTGCAACAATTAGTTTATAAATCAATCACCGCATATCTTAATAATTATTTCATTATATTTTATTTATATTATTCATTTAAGTCACTTTCAAAGCAAAAAATGACCAACTTCTCCGACTCCAGCTTCTAAAATGAGAATATTTTATGAATCTTATATATATTTTGTGGTGTATTTAGTCTGCTATGATTGTAAACTATTGTGTAATATATAATAAATCTGTTCTTTTAAATCCAGATGAAAGACAACCTGTGGATTTGTTTTTAACTAGTGAGAAAATTACATTAATGAGATGTTAATTTAATTTAGAGAGTTTGATTTCTGGGCTTTTTTTGCTCATATATTTAGCAGGTAATGATTTCTTGACTTTTTAAATGTTGGAAACTGTGATTTTACTATTTTAAGAGCTGCAACAATTAGTTTATAAATCAATCACCACATATCTTTATAATTATTTAATAGTTTTTAGTCACTTTATATCAGAGGAGTCAAACTCATTTTCGTTCAAGGGCCACATACACACCAATTTGATCTCATGTGGGCCGGAACAATAAAAAGAAGGAAGGGAGGGAAGGAAACAAGGATGGACAGATGGAAGGAAGGAAGGAAGGAAGGAAGGAAGGAAGGAAGGAAGGAAGGAAGGAAGGAAGGAAGGAAGGAAAAGGGATTAGGAAAGGAAGGAAGGAAGGAAGGAAGGAAGGAAGGAAAAGGGATTAGGAAAGGAAGGAAGGAAGGAAGGAAGGAAGGAAGGAAGGAAGGAAAGACAAAAGGAAGGAAAGAATGAAGGAAGGAAGGAAGGAAAAGGGATTAGGAAGGTAAGGAAGGAGGGAAGGAAAGACAAAAGGAAGGAAGGAATGAAGGAAGGAATGAAGGAAGGAAAAGGGATTAGGAAAGGAAGGAAGGAAGGAAGGAAGGAAGGAAGGAAGGAAGGAAGGAAGGAAGGAAAAGGGATTAGGAAAGGAAGTATGGAGGGAAGGAAACAAAGAAGGAAAGAAGTAAGAAAGGAAGAAAGGAAAAGAATACAAGGAAGGAAAGTGGGCCGGACTGAATGCCTTGGCGGGCCGGTTCTGGCCCACGGGCCGCATGTTTGACATCCCTGCTTTAAAGCAAAAAATGATCAACTTCTCTCACTCCAGCTTCTAAAATGTGAATATTTTATGGTGTATTTAGTTTTCTATGACTGTATAAATAAAGAATATCTGGGTTATAACACTGTGGGACAAAGGACGACATTAGAGGTCGTGACTTTGAGAAACAATGATTAACACTTTTCCTACTTAATCTACTTGTTATGCTCTCTTTTATTTTCAGTTTTAATTTCTTTTAAGCAGTTTGTGTGAAAAGTACTAAATATTATTCTTATTATAAAACCCACATGATACTCTTATTAGTGTAAAATATGATGCAATATTACTATTAATCTACCCAAAGCAGATAAAACTGGCTCCACACTGATCATTTTCAACATTTAAACTCTAATTTAATACTAATAAAAACCAACAATACAATATACTGTAATAATATAACATGCTGAAAGAAAGCAGGACTTCTACAGTTGATACTTTAATTACATTTCACTGATCATTCATCTGTATTATCACTTAAATAACATGTTGAATTCAGGATTTTTTACTTGTAATGTTTTAGACTAACTTACTAAATGTAGTCGACCTTCACTTTAAAATGTGTTAATACTGATAAGATACTTTATTGATCCCAAAGGAAATAAAAAAGGAATCCAGGAGCCCATATTAGGTCAGATCACACAGTGAGTCAGTCCAAAAATAAGAAAAAAGAAAAACAAGGGGGGTATTTTCATAGTTATCTGTTGAAAGTGGAAAGTTTCTCTGTGCCTTAAAGGGAAAGTCTCAGTTTAAAAAGCTCTGATTTTAAAATCTGTGATGATTTCTGACGCCTCAACCAGTTTGGAAATCAATCTCGGTCCGATATTCAACTTTGGAGGAAAGTGAAGTGGAAACCTGACGCCTCAAAGTTAAAAAAAACACTGAGAACTGACTTTATAGAGACTTTACAGCCTGTACTGCTCCTTCAATCATACTCCCATACATGACCTACTGTCGGGAAGTATGGAGGAACACATACAAAAAAATACAGAAAACTTTATTTAAATGTAACATAAACAGTTTTGTACATTGATCTTTGCTTACAGAATGAGAGATGATAAATATAATACAAACTATAATAACCCTGGTGTGTGTAAAAAATATTAGTGGTACAAATTGAGTATTTAAACATTTCTCAAGGTGATTTTTAGGTGATATATATTCAGGGCTCCCACAGCCATGAAATTCCTGGAAAAGTTATGAAATAAGAGAAACTGTTTTTTATGGCCTGGAAATGTTTTGCAAAAGTTTTGAATTAGGGATCGACCCAATCTGATATCAAAGATAACAAATATAAGACAGGCTGCATGAACAATAGTTTTGAAAATAAATTCAATGTTAAAAATGTGTGGGAACTCTGTTAAAATGACATTTACTGCCTCTCATGTCTTCCAATTAATGTCAAAAGTAATTATGTTTAATTTAGAAAAAGTTTAAATGCTGAATACAATAAATAATGTACCTAACTGTTTAGCTTAGTTTATTCCAAGTTTGCTTCTAAAATATAGAGGCAGCAAAATATAAAGAAATGACAGCAACTTTTGTCCTATCACTGTTTTTCTTTTTTTCTTTTACTCTAACAATCACAAAGATAAACTCTAGAAATCTATTAGGACATGTTTAAATACTCTGTATAGTACAATAATATTGTTTCCACACATACACAAAATATTTGGGAACCCTGAACTATTGTTTATTTCTTTTAGGGGTGATATATATATTTGTTTATTTCTTCCATCTCTGAGCAGCACTGAGCTTGACAGCTACTTGGACTGGTGTGACAAGGCAGAATGAGGACAGTGATGCCTTTAAGGACTATTTACAGATAATAATAAGATAATATCAGTGTGTCATTAGTATACACAGACACAAACACACCTGCACAGCTTGACTAAACCACTTGATAGCTTCTCTCTGGAGTTATTTCTCTTTAAATTCACTGTGATAACAACAAGCTAATATGGTTAGCCACAATAATAACAACAATGCTAACATGAGTCACTTTAAGTATAGCTAATAGAAAGATAGCTAGTACACACAAGCAACATTATACTATCCTAATATATATAATAATAATTTTGAATATAATATTATTACATATTTCACGCCTCTGGCCTAAAGTTAGCACAAGGAGCTAACGTGCTAACTAGCTAGCATTACATTGAACAGTGAGTCAGCACGGAGCACCGGCTAGCTTTAACACCACCTTTACCCCGCTAATACTCACCAAAAACAGGACAAAACAACACGGTGGTCAAGAGAGAACGTGTCCGCATTAAATGACTTACCTATCGAGTGGAGGATGTCGATAGAGGCGTTGCTGTCCGTGCTAATGAGAGACTGAGCTCTCTGAAACTCGACCACCGCTGCAGCCGCCATCTTTGCTTAATTCAAAATGCTGCTGCTTGAATGAAAAAAAAAAAGGTTACGTGCCGGCGTTACGTTCTCTTTGCGTGCGTGACGTGACGTCAACGCGCCAGGATTGAGGGTGTGGGGAAATGTAGTTCTAAATTGAAAATAGGTCGATAAAAATAAATAAATATGATTCAGACTCTCTTTATTGTCAAATCAGGAGCTTATGGAGTCTTACAGTTTAACAGGTAGACAGTGCAAGACATAAAATGTATAAAATAAAACTGATCAATGTGTGTATAACACAGTAGTGCAAGAGACAAAGATTGTAGTCCAAAAACAAAATATACTATAATAATAATTGTAATAATAATAATAATGATAGATTTATTTTATAGAGTGCTTTTAAGAAAACTCAGATACACTTTACAGAATCAAAGACACATTAAAACAATAAAACCATATAGAATAAATTAAAACACAATCAATAAAAGCAATGTGGAGGAAACAAAAATAGAAAAACAAAGACACTGACACAAAAGGACAGCGTAGACAGTAAGAGTGAGACTGTAGTGCATTAGTATTATGATTATTATGATAAATAACACTAATACTACCACTACTACTACTAATAATAATAATTACAACATTAAAAGTAATGCAATAATGCACATAAATTAGGCTGTTATCATATAGAGCAAACTAACCAATATTTAGTGACAATATTTAAACCATATACAATTAGAATGAGACAAAATTGTATTTCAATGTATGCAATGTTTTGTGTAGAACTGTAGAAATATGGGTTTAAATAATGTACCAGCAGCGTCTATAGGTGGTAGCCTATATGTCTGTGGTCAAAGTAGATGTATGGATTGTTGATATTAAACACTAAATAAAACCACAATATATATTCCGGAAATGGAAAAAAATATACACATAACTATATCATTAAATTCCACAAGCCTACAGTGGAGAATTAGCGATTAAGGGATTAAAACAAAGCTCCAAACAACTGGGTTACCTAAATAGAAACCTTTTCACTTTTCATATGTAACAGCTTTTAAATGTATGTTGGTGAGTCAGTCGGTGATGATGCCATCATATGTTATGTAGGCAAGAAACCCCTCTGAGTTCATTGGGTTCAGTGTGCATGAGTGCCTGAGCTATGTGTGGCTCTATAGGCGGAGTTGTTTCTCCAGGAGAGACAGCACAGTGGCGCCCCACCACCGTCTTTTGAGTCAACCCTCCTCAAACACACACACACACACACACACACACACACACACAGAGTCAGTCAGTGTGACACAACACAACATCAGCACCTCGCAGCATCCGCATCTCACGGCCAGGAGGACCAGGAGCACATCTTCATCCAAGCATCCATTCCACAACTGCCTCCCATCGTCTGCGCACCGCCGACACCAGGCGTGATCATCCACTGCTTGTGTTATATTTGGGATTATTCTTCTCTCTGCTGCATTTATACACACGCTCTGTCTCTGGGATGATTTTATGGTTTTGATCGCGTTTTTCATACGGAGAAAAACAGGCTTTAAAAACACGGAGCATCATCGTTTCTGTGCGATTGTTCTTCATTTTGAGCTGGAAATCGGGTAAGTTTTATTATATGTATTTTTTGGGAATATTTTGGTGCAGCAGTTTGGATTGTGGGTGCAGATTTGTGGATTCATTATATGTGAAATAGGGAGGGAGGAGAGAGATGCGCAGCTGCGTTTTACAGGAAAATATGAGACTATTATGAGATAAATGAGGATGTTGAACTATAGGCAGCCATATATAATCACACATTTAGTGATATTATAAAGGGATGATATCAAAAGGTGAATTTTCATCATTTTTAAGCCACCGCCTATTATGGGCAATGCTCTCATTTCGACGCAGACGCTCAGTTTCAGCACCATGGAGAGCATCCGATGTACACAACCCGATTTTATTACAGCAAAGAAATCCGACAAATCCTTTAAATCTTACTCCACTGGAGACACATTTAAAGCTGAGATTGTGTATTTTCTGCTCCATAAAAATGACGAATGAGACATCAGATGGATAGAGGGTGATGGAATGACGGGATTTAAGAGCACGCTTTGGATCCTGCGCAAGAGAGCAATGTCGATCCATCGACTGTGTCTTTTATACTGTAGCTGCTGCAGTGAGGATGAAAAACACGTCGTGCAAAAATAAAGAATCACACGCATCTGTTTATTTTAAAGAGGTTTAAACACGATCATGGCTTTGTGTTGCTTTGATATGATGAGCCTTGCATATAGGCACAAAATCCGACCTTCACCTGTTATTATGGTGTTTACGTTATTCATGGCGTCCATTTTATCGAGATGGTGGCGCGTGGTGGTTCACTCTGGTTTATGTGCCAGTGCCTATAAAATATGGATCTCTCATCATGCAATGTTTATGAATTCACCATATAGGACCCAATTTGAGGCACCGATGCAGTAGGATTCATCATACACAATCGTCCACGTGATTTTTTTTCTCCCCTTGCTCTGTAATCTACTGCAAGATGAATGAAGGCTGGAGCACAATTTCATACTAAATTGTTTATAATGTGTGTGGGATTTGCTCGCTCTGTATTGATCATTTGCAGCAAGCAGGAATCTATACTGATGGTATTAATTAGTATATTTAGCTACAGGCTGAGCCATTCCAGCATTTATTGAGTCAAATCAACACTGCTAATAAGCCTGGTGTATTCTGTCAGATAAAGCTCACTCACACCAGAAAGCTGATTTTTATCTGATGTAAGATGAATAATAGGATGATAGATCGAACATGAGATCAACACACACTTTATTGGCTATTTCCAAATATCTGTGAATGATTTAAAGGCAGGAGCTTCTCTACCAATTATTTTTCTGATTATTGATTTTTTGTGCTTCCAGCAGAGCCCATCCGGAGCCGCAGACGGAGAGCTGAAATACAACAGAGGCTGTCTCAGTCAAGGTGATCGTTATCCCCTCAGAGAGCTGTTTACAGGACAATCTCCTCCTCAGCTTTAGATGCCCAGCGGCAGCCTGTAGCCCGGGACCCCCCCTGCTCTCAGAAGCATTGAGGCTTTGAGACCCTCAAGGATCTCCCCTGGCAGACGCTCTTCTGACCCAGCGAGGCTAAAGCCCCTGGACGCCTCCCCGCAGTCACCATGGGAACCGTGCTGTCTTTGTCACCCAGCTACCGAAAGGCGGCTCTGTTTGAGGACGGACCGGCCACCGTGGGCCACTACACGGCCGTCCAGAACAGCAAGAACGCCAAAGACAAGAACCTGAAGCGCCACTCGCTCATCAACGTCCTCCCATGGAAGCGGATTGTAGCGGTGTCGGCCAAGAAGAAAGGCTCCAAGAAGGTGCAGCCCAACGGCACCTACCAGAACAATGTCACCCACCTCAACAATGAGAACCTGAAGAAGTCCCAGTCCTGCGCCAACCTCTCCACCTTCACCCAGGATCAGAGCACTCCAGCTCTCACCAAGACCTCCAACAACACAGTATCGTCTGTCAAGAAGGCCCCTCTGGCCAACTCCAATGTGGCCCCCGGGACTCCTAAGAGAGTGATCGTCCAGGCCTCCACTAGCGAGCTGCTGCGTTGCCTTGGGGAGTTTCTGTGCCGGCGTTGTTACCGACTCAAACACCTGTCCCCTACTGATCCCGTGCTGTGGCTGCGCAGCGTGGACCGCTCCTTGCTGCTGCAGGGCTGGCAGGACCAAGGATTCATCACTCCTGCTAACGTAGTCTTTGTCTACATGCTGTGCCGTGACGTGGTTTCCTCCGAGGTCGCCACGGAGCACGAGCTGCAGGCCGTGCTCCTCACCTGCCTCTACTTGTCTTACTCCTACATGGGCAACGAGATCTCCTACCCGCTCAAGCCCTTCTTAGTGGAGAGCTCCAAGGAGACCTTCTGGGACCGCTGCCTGTCCATCATCAACCTGATGAGCGCAAAGATGCTCCAGATCAACTCCGACCCGCACTACTTCACTCAGGTGTTCGCCGACCTGAAGAACGAGAGCCAGAAGGAGGAGGAGAGGAGCCGCTTGCTCATCGGCCTGGACCGGTGAGGGGATGCTAAGGGGGGGGCGGGGGGAGCAGAGGAGGAGGAGGAGGGGGAGGAGAGGGCTAGGGGGGAGGTGGAGCATACTCCAGTCTGGCATTTTGACACGTTTGAAAGCTGATGCTATTTATTTATTATTGTCCAAACGGCAGAGAGGGGCTGGAGAGCTAATTAGGAAAGTATTTGACATTTACGACCCCCCGAGCTTTTGAATCTAGTCAGACTGACAACATAATCATCTCTGGAGGAGGAGGAGGAGGAAAAGGAGGAGGAGGAGGATGGATGGATATTTTGGGGGTGGAAACAGAGGCATTGGGAGGTTTTCTGGATTTGGAAAGGATGGATTTTCTACATAAACCTGAGAATGAAAGCTTTTTTTTTTCTTTTTGACAATGATATATAAACACACACACACACACACACACACACACACACACACACACAGAGAGAGAGAGAAGAGAAAAAAATGCCAGACTTGGGTAAATCCTTTGCTAACATACAGATATATATCTATATGAAAAAAACAATTCAGACAAAAAAGAACCTGAAAAACCAACAAAAAAAACAACAAAAAAGAAAAAAAAAAAGAAAAAGAAAAGAAAACATTAGAAAAGGACGCATACATCTACAGCAATGAATGTGGACAGGACTGAGGCTGCAGCAGCCTGCCAGTGACCTTCTGACTGTTTGACGATGTGATGTGTGCACTGCCTACTGCAGGAGGGTGAGGGCCATCGCCTGACTGACTGACTGGCTTTCTTCATCATGCATCACGGATGAACAGGCGCACAACCCCCCCCCACCCACCCACCCACCCACCCTCCCCACATCCCCTCCTCCTCCTCTTCCTCTTCCCCCTTCGGCTGCACACCAACGGCTCTTTGGAAATGCCGACACCCTCTCGTCTCCTCCATTAATACGGATACGACTGGATTTCTTCTTCTTCTTTTGTTTTTTTTGTTTGCTGCAATGCATATCTGGCCGTCTAGGAGAGAACAGCAGCGGCCGCGTCGATGCTGGATCCATATTTTTTGTGGGTTTGTGTTTGTGGCTCTGCAGCTGGACATACAAACAGAGCAAACAGAGCAAACTGGATGGACTATCTATGAAGCAAGCATTGCATTGGTGGGACTTTTGATAATAACAATAATAATAATAATAAAAAAAAGAGACAACAGCAAGAGGATGTATGATCTTTAATTAAAGGATCATACTGAGTGTGTTCAGAAATACCTACTTTATTTTCATCTAGAAAAAAAATAAAACAAGTTAATGGATGTTTTACTCCCCAGAGGCTTAACACCGATGGAGGCTTATTTATTGCTTTTCTGGAACAAGTTTTCTTTCTTCTTTTTTTTTCTCTCTTCCTTTTTTTACTTAGAATATGTAATGTTTTTTGCACGTGTGCCATGCAATTTTACAAACGTTTTTTCCGGGAGGGCAGGAGCAACTATTACTTTCCTTCTTTTTACTTGATTTGTAAAACCAACTGCATCTGCATTAGAGAATGCTGTGAACAAAGTGACACTAGTTTATTTAGCTATGCTTGCTAAAATAGGCTATTTGTTTACCAGGGAATTCTTTTTGTACTTTTTGTCGATAGGTTGTGTTGCAACCACTTTGGAATGATGTTTGATTTTTGTGCTTATGATTCAGCATAGAAAATGTTAAAAACAGTGCCATATCTTTGATGAAAATCCCACAGGTCTGAGGACACTCTGAAATACTGCAGTGTTTGTCTGGCTGTTGAATGACGGGGGAGGATGAGGGGAGGAGGGGAGGGGGACGGGGGGGTTGGATGTTGGATTTTCATCTACTAATAACTACTTACTGACACCTAATTTATTACCATTTGCATATTTATTGTTTTTGGCACATTCAATGTAAATGAAAGATTATGATGAAAGACTTTGGAAAGGGAAGGACATAAGTAGGTGAGGTGGTGGGGGGGGGGTGGGGATGGGGGGGTGATGAGGGGTTCTGCTAGTTTAAAGCAGGTGTGCTTATCTATGGTGGGAATGAAGATTGATTCTGGTTTATGCAAATGAATGTTGCAGGGATTTTTATCGATGATGAATATCTAATTAAAGCCCATAGATCCAAACCAATGTTAAATCTGACCATCACCACAGTGACATCATCATCAAGTCAAGGACACCTCGATAGAAACAACACATCACACTGGCCTTATAAGGACCTTAAATGCCCTGCAAATACACAAAAACTAACATCCTTTTTGTCCTGCACGAGGAGCCAAAGCCAACCTGCTGTCCCACATATCAGAAAGAGAAAGCACAGACTCTTCTTTTTTCTCTCTCTCTCTCTCCGGGGGGAATAAATAAATAAATAAACAATTTCAATGACACTTCATTCAGTGTCAATGCAGATAAAAAGCACAGCTTACCTTGAGGATAAATCCATCAGCATCACCTCTGTGTAAATCTAATGTTATAAAGGGTGACGTCACGTTCATCTATGTGGGGGCTGGAGGAGTGAATAGATTGAATTTGACCTCTATAGGAATCATTTCAATAAGAAGAAGCTGCAAGATTTAAAATGACTGGAAACACCTTGACAACCTAGATAGAAAGCATGCAGAACATTTTGAGATATGCAGCTTTTTTAATATATATATATATTGTAGGAAAATAGTTAAAGCTATCTCTATAATGACTGCAATCACTGGACTGGAGATGCTGCTTCTGCCTAAAGGAAATGAGTTCACTGTCACTCGCCGAGTCGTAGATAATAACTGTAAAGGAAAAATGAATTCACTGGTTTTCACATCTCATCTCAATACAGACAAAAACTGTGCACGCTCTATCAGAGAGAAAGAGCAACGAGCAGCTCTGACAGTCACAATCTGTGGCCTTCGCTGCTGTGGGACTGTGGCCGCCATATGGAGTTAGTTTGGGAGTGTTTGTACCGGCACAACAGGGGGGGGACATGCACTTTTGGACGGGCTTCAATTTTAAAAAAGCAAAAAGCAAAAAAAAAAAAAAAAAAAGGAGCAGAAGAAGAAGCAGGGCATCAAAAACAAAAGACCACGTATCTTTTTTTTCTCTGTGTCCACCACTTCTTGCCCCCTCGACTCACTTGAAATGTGCCATTTCTTTTTTTTCTTTTTCTTTCTTTTTTTAAAAATTCACTTGCATCATTGAGTAGTCGTTTGAAAAACTTTCAAAAAGCTTAAAAATAAAATACGATTTAAAAAAAATAAAAAGGACTCAAAAGTGATAGTTTAAAAAAAAAAAGATTTCTGTCAAATTCATTTTTCTGTATCTTGTTGCGTACTTTGTAGATAAAAAAAATACAAAAAACGAAACAGTGGTGATGAGCTTCAAAAAGAGAGGCATTCGACGGCTGCATGTGTGTGTGAATGTGTGAGTGTGTGTGTGTGAGTGTGAGTGAGTGAGTGTGTGTGTGTTTGTGTGTGAGTGTGAGTGGCAGCGTTTTATTTGTACAGAAGAATGTGTGACATGTTTTCTTATGGACAAGGAACACACACACACACCAAACACACTGGTAACTAGGTTTTTTCCCCTTTGGTGGGTGAGGGAGGGGTGTCGACGCTGTTCAATAAAAATGTTCTCTTTTTTTTTTTTTCTTGGGGAAAAAGACAAAAAAGCTGTTGCTGTAATTGAAACTTTTTTCAGTTTGTTTCTGCTTACTTTAATTTATTTTTGTACTGTGATGGAAAATAAAATGCACTGATCGTTCAAGAATAGGCTACTTGTGTTTTTATACATCCAGCTGTGGACTGAAGCTGCTCAGATATGACATTAAAGACCGTGTAAAGTGAATTCAGACATTTTCTTCTAAACATATTAAATAGGTCATAAAAGTATTTCAACCATTTAGATTTGAATTGTGGAGCTAGGCTTCACAAACTGTGTTTCAACATTTCTGTGTTCAGGATTTAGTGATTAGCATAAACCCACCCCTGCTGCTGTAGAGGTAGAAATACATTCAGCACACACTACTACTACTACTACAGTCTACAGTTAGCCGTCGAGCTAGCAGCCGAGTTAGCACCTGAGCTAGCTGCCGAGCTAACAGCCGAGTTAGCCGCCGAGCTAGCAGCAGAAAGCTCTCAGACGTAGCATCCATGTTTCTGGTAGAGGTGGTGACTTTGATTGACAGGTGACACGTGGTAGGGGGCGGGGTTTCAGCGGACTCGGCGGGAACGCCCACAGCGTTTGGGAGCAGAGAAAGAGGCTGATTTTTACACAACTTTGAAGCCTAATTTCATATATTTGGCGATTTTTTTAATCATTCAAATTTGGCAGGGTGGTTAACAACACACTTTTCTGTGGTATGTTTGAACTAAGAACACATATTTATTCTTACTTTACACAGACTTTAATGATGTTTAAATACCTTTTTATCAGTGAAAGCATTGTTCCATTTTCATGCACATCCTGTTTTGCATTCACACAGTTGCATTAAGTAACTGTACCTGGTTGGTGGAGCTAAACAGATCAGGTAGTATAATTCAGATCTCCTCATATCATCATGGATCGATAAATCACATTTTCTGACAGAGGTAGCTCACAAAAAACTGGCTGAGCTGTTTTATTTCACAGTTTGTGTGTTAATAGAAGCAACAGAGATTAAGAATAAGTGAGTTTTTTATATAATATGGGCCCTTTAAAGCACCTGGAAGCTGCAGCACATTTACTGAGCATTATCACTGGAGCAAGTTGGAGGTTAAGATTCATCCTGAGACTGGAAATGTGTGGCATCAGGTGAGAAAAACCTTACATTTAATCTTTCTGCTGTTTCACTGCTGGCTAAATACAAACATATAAAGCAACAATCACTTCCTGTTGGATCACCTCTGAAGTGGCTGTAGCTCCAGGTGTAGCCCATCGACTGTAAGGTTGGTGGTTTGATCTCCGACTCCTTCTGTCGACATGTTGAAGTTTCCTAAAGCAAGACGCTGAAACCCAGCTGGCTCCCAATCAGTGTGCGTGGGTTAGTAACAAATAAATAAATAAGGGTCAGCAAGATGAGCAATTCAAAAAATATCTTAAAAAATAGATTTAAAAGCAGCATCAGGTTTGTTAAAAGGTACATTTAGTATTTTTGTTGGTTTTATATCATTTGAAATTACATTTAGGCCATTTCTTTAACCAAAAGTGAAAATGTCAAATGGTGTAACCACAAAAGAATGATAAATATTGACCCTCCTGTCGTCCTCCCGGGTCAAATTGACCCCATCTGTTTTGACTGTTCCTTCCTTCCTTCCTTCCTTCCTCCCTCTTTCTTTAATTTTTCCTTCCTTCTTCCCCTCCTCCCCTCTTTCTTTGCTCCCTCCTCTATCCATCCTTCCTTGCTTCCTTCCTTCCTTCCCTTCCCTCCCTCGCTCGCTCCCTCCCTCCGTCCCTCCCTCCTTACTCCTTTCTTTCTTTCCTTCCTTCCTTCCTTCCTTCCTCCTTTCCTTCCTTCCTCCCTCCTTTCTTTCTCTCCTAAATTCCTTCCTCTTTTCGCCCTTACTCCTTCCTTCCTTCCTTCCTTCTCTCCTTACTTCCTTCCTCTTTTCCTCCTTCCTCCTGTCCTTCCTCCTGTCCTTCCTTCTGTCCTTCCTCCTGTCCTTCCTCCTGTCCTTCCTTCTGTCCTTCCTTGACCTGAGGACAACAGGAGAATTAATATTTTCACATCAAAGAAATGTTCTGCTCAATCAACAATCAGCTAGATAGATAGATGTAGGTTTTCTCCTTTTAACTGACTAGTGTCTCCTTCCTTATTGATTATTATTATTATATATGATTGGTTTCTCTGGTGCAACAATCTTCAAACATCTTTATACATCAGAGTGAGTCTCCTAACGGCCACCGTGCATCATAACTGCAATGTCAGCATGATTGGATTCCAGCCAGAGACCTTTGATGCACGTCATACCCATCGCTCTCAGTTACTGTCTGCCACTTCACTGTCAACTGTCCCATAAAGACACAATGCCAATAAATAAATAATCAAATAAATAAATGAATAAAATCTTTGTGCATGATATTTATATTTATTGGATGTCTTGATGGTTGGAGACGGCCATCTTTAATCTTCTATGGATGAAGTGCTGCTGATCAAAGCTGCATCTCAATTTGGCTCTGAGTGATCTCACAGCCTGAACTTCATCACCGCTAGGACTGAAAACTAAGGAAAGAATGAGGATGCAAGGAAGGAAGGAAGGGAGGAAATGAGTAAGGAAGGAAGGAAGGAAGTGAGGGAGGAAGGAAGGAAGGAAGGAAGGAATGAAAGAAGGAAGGAAGGAAGTGAGGGAGGAAGGAAGGAAGGAAGGAAAGGAGTAAGGAGGGAGTGAGGGAGTGAGGGAGGGAGGGAAGGGAAGGGAAGGATGGAATGAGGAAGGAAGGAAAGCAGGAAGGGAGGAGGAAGGGAGGAAAGAAGGAAGGAAGGAATGAGGAAGCAAGCAAGGAAGGAAGGAAGGGAGGGAGGGAGGGAGGAGGAAGGGAGGAAAGAAGGAAGGAAGGAATGAGCAAGCAGGCAAGGAAGGAAGGAAAGAAGGAAGGAAGGAAGGAAGGAAGGAAGGAAGGAAAGCAGGAATGGAGGAGGGAAGGAAGGAGGGAAGGAAAGGAGTAAGGAGGGAGGGAGGGAGGAAGGAAAAGAGTCTGCCACTTCACTGTCAACTGTCCCATAAAGACACAATGCCAATAAATAAATAATTAAATAAATAAATAAAATCTTTGTGCATGATATTTATATTTATTGGATGTCTTGATGGTTGGAGACGGCCATCTTTAATCTTCTATGGATGAAGTGCTGCTGATCAAAGCTGCATCTCAATTTGGGTCTGAGTGATCTCACAGCCTGAACTTCATCGCCACTAGGGCTGCAATCCACTGGGAGTTTTTAAAGTTGGAAACTTTCCATGGGAATTAACGAGAATATGTTTATTTACTCAACATTCATGTATTAGTTTGCATACATGTCTGCTTATAGTTTGTATAAATTATCCGAAATGTCCAGATAATTCCCGTTAAATGCCATAAACTCCTATAATTCACATGGAGAGTTTCCCATTTGGAATATTTCCTAAATTCCCCTGCTGAATTTACCTTGGAAAGTTTGCGGAAAATTGCTCCCGGGTCAAACTGACCCCGTCTGTTTCGACTGTTCCTTCTTTCCTCCCTTCCTCCCTCCCTTCTTTCCTTCCGTCTGTCCTTCCTTCCGTCCCTCCCTCCTTCTCTCTTTCTTTCCTTCCTCTCTCCTTCCTCCATCCCCCTATCTTCTTTCTTTTTCCTCCCTCCCTCCCTCCCTCCTACTTTCCTTCTTTCCTCTTTTCCTTTCTCCCTCCCTCCGTCCTTCCTTCCTTCCTTTCCTTCCTCCCGTCCTTCTTCTTTCCTCCATCCTTATATAAAAGTGGATTCTCTTATAATGATGTTTTTAATCCAGATATTATGATTGTTAATATTTTGCTGCCTCCCTTTTTCTATCTTTAATCACTAGATTTTGGTCAAGTTTGCATTTGCAGGTGTTATTAACAGACTCCTCTGTGCAAAATTATAACTTCTTTTTTATTATAATTTCCTAAAACTGAACCCCAACCTTTCCCAATGTCCCAATAACAACTACACAAACATCTCTCTTACTCTAAATATACAGACTTGCCCCCCGCCCCCCCCGCCTACATTTAGGTCAGTTCACTCGCTGTGCACATCGCTCACTGTCCATTAGCATTTTAAAGCGTCACGTTTTACATGAGTGAGTTGAAACTGCAAAATCTATTAATGATGACGAAAGGGATTTTTGCAGCAGTCAGTGGATTCAAAGTTTGAGTTTAAAAGAGCCAGAAAGTCACGTGTTAAATTTTCTCTCTTTTTTAACCCTCCTGTTGTCCTCAGGTCAAGGAAGGACAGGAAGGAAGGAAGGAAGGGAGGAGGAAGGGAGGAAAGAAGGAAGGAAGGAAAAAGGAAGGAAGGAGGGAAAGCAGGAAGGGAGAAGGAAGGGAGGAAAGAAGGTAGGAAGGAATGAGGAAGGAAGGAAGGAAAGAATGAAGGAAGGAAGGAAGTGAGGGAGGAAGGAAGGAAGGAAAGGAGGAAGGAGGAAGGAAGGAAGGAAGGAAGGAAGGGAGGAGGAAGGGAGGTAAGCAGGAAGGGAGGAGGAAGGGAGGTAAGAAGGAAGGAATGAGGAAGCAAGGAAGCCAGGAAGGAAGGAAAGCAGGAAGAGAGGAATGAAGGAAGGAAGGACAGAAGGAAGGAAAGGAGGGAGGGAGGAAAGCAGGACAGGAAGGGAGGAGGAAGGGAGGTAAGAAGGAAGGAAGGAAGGAAGTGAGGGAGGAAGGAAGGAAAGGAGTAAGGAGAGACAGAGGGAGGAAAGAAGGAAGGAAGGAAGGAAGAAAAGAACAGTCAAAAGAGATGACCCAGGAGGACAACAGGAGGGTTAACTGGTCCACAGTGTGTCCCAATGTCCCAGTAACAACTCTACACACACATCTCTATATAACTCTACATATACAGACCCCCCCCCCCCCCCCCCCCCCCTCGTTCTCTACATGGATTAGTTTAGGTCAGTTCACTCTGTGCACATCGCTCACTGTCCATTAATTCCCATTCATTAAACCACCAGGTCAGTCAGCCAGTTGTGTGTGTTTCTCCTCCGTAGTGTGTCACTGCCCTTGAGGACAGAGGAGTCATCCCACTCTCTGCGACACACACACACACACACACATCCATCAGCCAGTGGATTATACCCCCCCCCCCCCCTCCTCCTCCTCCTCCTCCTCCTCCTCCTCCTCCCCTCTGTGCATGCTGAGGTAGCTGGCGATGGCTGACACAGGAGTGGTGTAGTAGGGAGGAGGGAGGGCAGCGTTGTCATGCCGACTGCAGAGGTTTTTAATCCACCCTGAGTCGACGACGTCACTCGATGAAACAGATGTTAGTGGGCGGACTAACGTTAGAGCTGTATACCCAACTATTACCTCATCACACGTTAAGAGAGGAAAACACGGCTGTCCTCAGGAAACGTTTGAGTCAACACACACACACACACACACACACACACACACACACACACACACACACACACACACACACACACACAAACACACACACACACACACACACACACTAGGGCTGCTTGATTATGGAAAAAATCATAATCAAGATTATTAACCCTCCTGTTGTCCTTGAGTCAAGGAAGGGAGGAAAAAGGAAGGAAGGAATGCAGGGAGGGAGGGAGGGAGGAAGGCAGGGAGGAAGGGAGGGAGGTAAGGAGGGAGGAAGGATGGATGGAAGGAAGGGAGGGAGGGAGGAAGGACAGCAGGAAGGAAAGGAGGAAGGAAGAAAGGAAGGCAGGGAGGGAGGAAGAAGGAAGGCAGGGAAGGAGGAAGAAGGAAGGTAAGGGGGGAGGAAGTAAGGAAGGCAGGGAGGGAGGAAAAAGGAAGGAAAGGAGAAAGGAAGGAAAAGAGGGAGAAGGGAGGAAAAGAGGCAAGACGAAGGAAGGGAGGGAGAAAGGAAGGAAGGAAAGGAGGAAGGAAGTGAGGAAGGAGAGGGAGGGAGAAGGAAAGGAAAGAAGGAACAATCTGTCAAAATAAAGGAGGACACACACACACACACACACACACACACACACACAAGTAAACAAGCACAAGACATCGAAGCAAATAAATTTATTAATAAAATGATTAATGACATAACTAACTCGTTGCTTAATGCATAATTTGCATTTATACAGAATGCATTATAACAGTGCACAGTTCCCTTAAAGACTCTGTCTGGATATTACAGTATATTTAATGTTGAAATATTACATCAATATGCAAAATATAAACTTAATATATAAAATTAGGCACTTATTGAATGACTGGTGCATACATCATACATGTACATACAGATTTTTCTTTTCTTTTTTTTAAAATGTGCTTAAAGCTGCTGAAGACAGAATAAATTATGGAGGAAGAAAAATGAAAAGTTTGTGACCATTTGGCTAAAAAAATTGATAATAATTGTGTAAAAATGACAACTACAGGAATGTATTTGTGTAAGGAGAAAGACATAATGGCACTTATTCATAAAGTCTGTTAAAAAGTTATTTTAACCCTCCTGTTGTCCTCAAGTCAAGAAGGAAAGGAGGGAGGAAGGGAGGAAGGGAGGAAGGGAGGAAGGAGGAAGGAAAGGGGGGAGGGAGAAAGGAAGGGAGGGAGGGAGGAAGGAAGGAAGGAAGGGAGGGAGAAAGGAAGGAAGGAGGAAGGGAGGGAAGGAGGGAGAAAGGGGAAGGAAGGAAGGGAGGAAGAAGGAAGGAAAGGCGAAAGGAAGGAAAAGAGTGAGAAGGAAGGAAAGGAGGGAGAAGGAAGGAAGGAAGGAGGGAGGGAAGAATAAAGGAAGGAAAGGAGTAAGGAAGGAAGGAAGGAAGGAAAGAAGGAAGGAAGGAAGGCAGAGGCTTTTTTTAAAAATGAGATTTGTTGAAAATAAAGCTAAAGAATATCATCAGCGTCGCCTTTTAATAGATTTTAATCCACATTTTTTATATTTCTGGTTACTCTACTTGATCATTATCTCATTTATTTGTTGGTTTCTATTGTTCTAAAATGTCTTGTTGCTGGTGTAGTTTCCCTTTTTTTATTTTATTTATTTTATTTCCTCGCCTCCTGAGTACAGGATGGCTGAAGGGGGAGAAAAAAAACAAAAAACAAACAAAGAAGAACCTTCACTGCCCTGCAGGACGGGTAAAGTCAGACTCACTGGGCGAGGAGCCAAGTGATTTGACAAGAGGAAGAAGAAGGAGGAGGAGGAAGAGGAGGAGGAGGAGGAGGAGGAGGGAGAGAGAGGAAGAAGAAGAAAGCTAAGGGAGTAGAGAAGGAGAGAAGGAGAGGAGGAAAGGAGGGAAAAAAAACTCCTTTTGCCTCAAGAAAGCAAAAAAAAAAAAAGAGAGAGAAGAAGAAGCTGAAGTGAGAAGTGACATGGAGTCCATCCTAATGATGAGAGCTGAATAGAGGAGCAGAGAGGAGGAGAAGCCCTGTGGGAGATTACCATGCTGCAGGATATGGAGGTGTTATAAATTACACACACACACACACACACACACACTTACTTACACACACACACACAGACACACACATACACACACACACACACACACACACACACACACACACACACACACACACACACACACACACACACACAATTGAGAAGCTCTTATTAAACCACCACCAATGTCACCACTTCCTTAATCCCCTCCACTCTCCTCTATGACTATGAATGCATCATTTTCTCCTTTTCCTCCTTCAAAATAAAAGTCTTCTCTTTTATTTTATTTTATTTTTTGCTGCATCAAAGTGTCTTATTATGACGAGGTAGAAGAAGAGATTTCATCACTTGCTCAAACTCATTAAGATAAACGGCTTGTTCGGACACAATTAGAAGTTTTTGTGACTTCCTGTTTGAGTAAAAGGAGGAGAGAGCTGGTTTATAAAGGTCATTGAGGTCAAATGTTGGTTGAATTTGAGATATTTAGATATTTATAAAGGTCAACTCGCAAACCTTTAAATCAAAAGATCTCACATTTATAACCAGAGAGTGTTAAAGTAACATTTTAGCTTTAGATCCATATTCATTGAAGAGGATTATTCTGAGTGAGAGGCAGGAAAATTAAGTTGTTCTCTTGAGCTTTTAATCATAGTTCACCCCCTTTTTTTCCCCTTTTTTTTAGCTGTATAATTTTAAATGTTATCCGTGCAAAATTTGAGCCAAAATTATCTCAACAGTGATGAACTTTAAAGAGACAGAAAAGTGTAAAAAAAAATGTTTCTTTGCTTAATTTTACATGGATGAGTTAGGATGAGTTAGCATTTAGAGCATGTGACATTTACACTGCAACGTCTATTTATTATAATGGATTTGCAGCAATCGGTGGATTCAAAGTTTGAGTTTGATGTGCAAAATTTGAGCTTATCACCAAATCATCTCAATTTAAGATAAGCCAGAAAGTGTAAAATCTTTGTCAATATGTGTAACATGAGACTCTGAGTCAATTGCATGAGAGTAGTCTGCAGGTCGTCTTTATATTGAGCTTCAAAAAAACACATAATTAATGAGGATGCACATTAAATTTTTGCTTTGCTGCTTTAGAAAAAATGGAATTTAAACATCTTACAGTTCAATAAAGACTGTAATAACTGTATCTACCAATTAAACCTGGTAATGAAAGCAGCTACTAAACTCCAAAGGTTGAAAATGAACTTTAAAAAAAAGAGAATAATTAAGTTACAGAGCAGCAAACGCATCACAAAGCCTAAGATATTAAAGCCTTATATATGTTGAAGCTGTGGAGGTGGATGTTCATTTTAAAGTAAGCAGTATATAAAGAGATAGATATATATATATGTGTGAATCTTTGGTCTTTTCATGCCTGAGATAAGCGAAGGGAAACTTAGCGAGTCTTGAAATAGTGTAGTGCTGCTGATACATACATAGAGTCATTCCCATCATTAGGCAGCGAGGTAAAGTAGGACAGCAGTCTGATTACAGACTTCACACACCCCCAACCTCCCCTCCTTCTGTCCTTCACTGTGGACGATCGCCAGCCTCCACAAGTCTCTGAGCCAAAAAACGAAGAGCTAATCACACACACACACACACACACACACACACACACACACACACACACACACACACACACACACACACACACACACACACATACACACACACACACACACACACACACTCTCTCTCTCGGATGAAGGGGATATTTGTCAAGTAGAAGCCTATTGAAAAGGACTACAGACCACTACAAGTCATTAGGCTTTTCACCCAGCACAAAGACAACAAACAACACTATGTTTAAAGGGGGGGGGGAATTAGGGGGGTAAGGGGGGTTAGGGTTAAGGGGGGGGTGGGGGTTGGAGTTCACATGGGATTATACAGTACTGGCCAGCAACACTCACTCTGTTAATAAGCTAGAAACATTAAGGATAATATAAATGTTCCTTAACCCTCCTGTTGTCCTCGAGTCAAGGAAGGAAGGGAGGGAGGAGGAAGGAAGGATGAAAGGGAGGGAGGAAGGATGGAATGGAATGGAAGGAAGGAAGGAAGGAAGCAAGGATGAAAGGGAGGGGGAAGGGAAGAAGGAAGGAAAGGAGGGAGGAAGGAAGGAAGGAAGAAGGAAGGAAAGGAGGGAGGGAGAGAGGGAGAAGGAAGGAAAGGAAGGAGGAAAAAGGAAGGAAATGAGGGAGGAAGGAAGGGAGGACGAAGGATGGAAAGGAAGGAAGGCAGGGAGGGAGGAAGAAGGATGAAAGGAGGGAGGGAGTAAGGAATGGAGGAAGAATGATGGAAAGGATGGAGGAAGGGAAGAAGGAAGGAAAGGAGTAAGGAAGGAAAGTAGGGAGGAAGGAAGGAAGGAGGAGGGAGGACGACAGGAAGGTTAAATGTGGGGAGAAATACTAACGCTTTGGTTATAGTCTTCACTTCCTGTAACGTGCTGCATCAACATATGGAGTCTTATGCAGTTCACATATATTCTTATAACTTTGACTATATATATATTTATATATTCATATTTATGTATAAGCATGTTATTAAAAAAAGAAAAGTAGAGATATTGCAGTAGAGAGTATAAGATGTAGGATTTTAAATTAACAGGATGTAATGTTCAGGATATGCTCAACACATCCGACTCTACTTCCTGTGACTACGAAACTAACAACGACTTTAGATGTGGATGATTTTCTTTAAAGTCTCAAACTCGGACTGACTCACTTTTTATTGTAAACATTTAACTAACTAATAAAAGTGGACGCTGCATTTCCTTTTTTTTTCTTCTTCTTCTTCTCTTCATTTCACCACGCAGGTAAAACCTTCAAATCAAGGCCATCATCGCTATTATTCCCTCTTCTCTTTAACCCTCCTGTCGTCCTTGAGTCAAGGAAGGAAGTTAGAAAGAAGAAGGAAGGAAGGAAGGGAGGAAGAAGGAAGGAAAGGAGGGAGGAAGGAAGGAAGGGAGAAAGAAGGAAGAAAAGAAGGGGGGAGGAAGGAAGGGAGAAAGAAGGAAGGAAAGGAGGAAGGAAGGAAGGAAGGAAAGGAGTGAGGAAGAAAAGGAGGAAGGAAGGAAGGAAGGAGGGAAGAAAGGAAGGAAGGAAGGGAGGAAGGTAGGTGGGAAGGAGCAAAGAAGGAAGGAGGGTGGGAGGGAAGGAAGGAAGGAGGTAGGGAGGGAAGGAAGGAAAGAGAGAAGGAGGGAGGAAAGAAGGAAAGAGAGAAGGAGGGAGGAAAGAAGAACAGAAGGAAGGAAGGAAGGAAGGAAGGAAGGAACAGTCAAAACAGATGGGGTCAATTTGACCCGGGAGGAAACGACACAAGGGTTAAAGAAGATGATCAAAACTGGCTGAATATCTTTGAAGAGTCGTACATGAATATTATCTTCCTTCCTTCATTTTAATATTTTTTTTTTATATATATCTATCTCAGAGTTTCACTTTTGATCTGGCTCCAGCACACAGGGAGCTGCAGGGATTATTCATTTCTGTGCAAAGCCTTTTTATTTATTTTTTTTATTTCCCATTATGCAACAACGAGTGCTTCTGAGAACAGTTGCTGCATAATCTCCTCTCACCTTTACTACCAACATCATCCCATCATCACTATCATATCACTAAATATTATTGCACAAAGCAAATCATTTGTCTTTTAACCCTCCTGTTGTCCTCGAGTCAAGGAAGGAAGGAAGAGAGGAAGGAAGAAAGAATGGAAGGGAGGAAGAAAGAAGGAAGTATGGATGGAAGGGAGGAAGGATGGATGGATGGATGGATGGAAGGGAGGAAGAAGGAAAGGAGGAAGGAAGGGAAGAAGGAAGAAGGAAGGAAAGGAGGAAGAGAGGAAGAAGGAAGGAAGGATGGAAGGGAGGAAGATGGATGGAAGGGAGGGAGGAAGGAAAGAAGGAAGGAAGGGAAGAAGGAAGGAAGGATGGAAGGGAGAAAGATGGAAGGAAGGGAGGGAGGAAGGGAGGAAGAAGGAAAGGAGGAAGGAAGGGAGGAAGAAGGAAGGAAGGATGGAAGAGAGGAAGATGGATGGAAGGGAGGGAGGAAGGGAGGAAGAAGGAAAGGAGGAAGGAAGGGAAGAAGGAAGAAGGAAGGAACGGAGGAAGGGAGGAAGAAGGAAGGAAGGAAGGATGGAAGGGAGGGAGGGAGGAAGGAAGGAAAGAAGGAAGGAAGGAAAGAAGGAAGGAAGAATGGAAGGGAGGAAGGGAGGAAGGATGGATGGATGGAAGGGAGGGATGAAAGGGAGGAAGAAGGAAAGGAGGAAGGAAAGGAGGAAGGGAGGAAGAAGGAAGGAAGGAAGGATGGAAGGGAGGAAGATGGAAGGAAGGGAGGGAGGAAGGAAAGAAGGAAGGAAGGGAGGGAGGAAGGAAAGAAGGAAGGAAAGGAGGAAGAGAGGAAGAAGGAAGGAAGGAAGGATGGAAGGGAGGAAGATGTAAGGAAGGGAGGGAGGAAGGAAGGAAAGAAGGAAGGAAGGAAAAAAGGAAGGAAGGAAGGAAGGAAGAATGGAAGAAACAGACAGGGTCAATTTGACCCGGGAGGACGACACAAGGGTTAAAAAAATATGGATTAAAAGAAAAAGAGAAAAAACAAAACATCACTTTGGTGGATTATCCTGTAGTGCATCATTTAAACCTGCGTTTTATAAAAGCTTTTTTTTTTTTTTGCATGTAGGCGTTTTTTTTTCTTTTTTCTTTTTTTTTATACACTTCCTGTGTATACGAACAATGCATAGAGAGAGATTTATAAAACAGGGTGAATTTGGCTTTTTTTTTTTTTTTTTTGCTTCTTTGAGAGGATTCAATTACCCCGAATCCTCCTACAGAGCTGCTTATCTGCATTGTCACATTATCAGCAGCTCTGCAACACAAAGAATTTAAAAAATAACAACAAACAAAAAACACACACACACACGAGAGAGGTGAATCATCATCATCATCATCATCATCATCGTCGTCGTCATCGTCATCATCATCTGCTGTCACTGTTTCTCTGCTCCGTTTTTTTTTAGTTTCCAGGAACAGCCAGGATGTAACCGGATCGGCTCTTGGTGAAGTCCGGCTGCGATTGGTTGATCTTGGGCTCGACGATGACGGTGCACTTCCTGCCGTTCATGCTGCACTGGATGGGACTTGTGATGTTCACCTGCAGCTTCCTCTTCTCACTGCAGGATGAAAAGAAAAGGAGAAGAGAAAAGGAAGAGAGAGAGAGAGAGAGATGCTATTAGAGACTAGCAGGTGTAAAGTTGCACATTGTCTAAAGTGCACATCAGGAAATGAACATGTACAGTACGGATATAATTTAATATATAAGCAGCCGCCGGGCTCAGTGGCTTCACATTACACTCAGTCATAGTGGTGTGTGTGTGTGTGTGTGTGTGTGTGTGTGTGTGTGTGTGTGTGTGGCCATAAATCATACTCAGTCTCACACAAAGCATAATGATCTCACTAATACCTTCATACCCAAACTACTGTAGAAATTATTACATTCTCTCTCTCTCTCTCTCTCTCTCCTGACTGTGTATATTAGCATGTTAGCTTCGTATTAGCATATTAGCTTAGCGATTAGCCCCCCTGGCTAGCTACATTATTAGATGCAGTGTTAAGGGTTAGGGTTAGGGTCAATACTGAATATGAATTGTACTGTGGTCAACAGTGATGTCAATTGTATGCTAATAGACGTTAGCATTACGGGTCCCAATGAGGGGGGCGAAATTCAGGTTTTAAATTTATGTGAGAGTTATTGATATTTCAAGTCATTTTTTTGTTCAAACAGAATTATGATGAATTTAGGAGTTAAAATTACGTCTCTAGACCCTTTAGAAAGGCTGGAACCCAGTCAGGGGTCCCCACGAGGTAGTAAAAACATGTATGTGTGTGTGTGTGTGTGAGAGAGAGAGAGAGAGAGAGAGAGAGAGAGAGAGAGAGAGAGAGAGAGAGAGAGAGAGAGAGAGAGAGAGAGAGAGAGAGAGAGAGTATGAAGGCTTGCTAGGCCATAAATCATACTCAGTCTCACACAAAGCATAATGATCTCACTAATACCTTCATACCCAAACTACTGTATAAATGATTACATGCATACTCACACACACACACACACACACACACACACACACACACACACACACACACACACACACACACACACACACACACACACACACACACACACACACAAGACTTTAGGCCATATATCATACAGACACAACTCTCCTACACACAATCATTCCCACTCACCCATACCATTATACTCTTTGTAGCACAATAATATTAAATATACAAGAGAATATAATATAATAATAAAAGGAGAAAAAGGATTGTGAGAGGATAAATAAGATAAAAATGGTTGCCATGGTCCACCTACACAGGTATTTTCACTCTCTCTTTGCCTGATTCGACTCTTCTCAGGACTGTGTGGGTGTGCACAGACTGTGGCTCAACATGAAAGTGAAAAAAAGATGTCAGTGAATTTCATCTCTCGTTTTTCTGTCAGGACGAGAAAACTCACGTGTCTTATAAGTGGAAAGTAAAGTTGCATCTTAGCAGTATGTAAAGGTCAACGATGGGGTTTTTCTGTGTGTCCATGTGGTTTAGTTTCATTTTTTGTGGACCCAGCATCGAATTTCTGCTTTTAATCCATTTAGAGAGAATATATTAGAGGATTATGGTAAAAATGTCTAAGTGGTGTAACCATAAAAACTTTGTACCAAATAATTCAACTTGCTTAAAAACAGTAAATAGTCAATAAAACACCATATCAACTAGTTTGGCATGATCTTACATTATAACTTTTATATTAAATAAAGCTAATGGAATACTATTGTTCTAAATATTACATTTAATCTGGGTAACCATGGAGATCAGGAAACATTTACATTATTTTGTGGTTACACCATTTGACATTCAGTCTTACTTTTGGTAAAAAAGGTAAAATCAGGAACCATTTACATCCTTTTAAGTCCACTTAAATACACTGTAGGTGATAAAATAGTTAATATTTATCATTATTTTGTGGTTACACCATTTGACATTTTCAGGAGCATTCAGTCTTTTGGTTACAAAAATGGTGCAAATGTCATTTCAAATGATGTAAAACCAACAAAAATACTAAATGTACATTTTAACAAAACTGATGCTGCTTTTAAACATATTTTTGAATGACTCATATTGCCAATCCTTTTTTATTACTCATCCCATATTTATCTCCTAGTTTTGGCTCAAATCTCTAAAAATAGAGAAACATAATCATACAGTTGCTTTTTATAACAAGTGATTCAGCTACAGTTGTGGTTTATCTAATGAAAATGATAAAGAAGCAGGGCTTTTTTTCGGGTGGAGAGCAAATGAAAACAAACCTGAGGGAAGGAAGGAAGCAGGAGGGAAGGAAGGAAGGAGGGAAGGAGGGAAGGAAGGAGGGAGGAAAGAAGGAAGGAGGGAGGGAGGAAAGAAGGAAGGAGGAGGGAGGAGAAAGGAAGGGAGCATGGAAGGACAGAGGAAATAAGGAAGGGGGGAAGGAAGGGAGGGAGGGAGGGAGGAAAGAAGGAAGGAGGGAGGGAGGGAGAAAGGAAGGGAGCATGGAAGGACAGAGGCAATAAGGAAGGGGGGGAAAGAAGGAAGGAGGGAGGAGG